>NW_017277568.1:148666-159585 GCF_001594065.2 Cyphomyrmex costatus | reverse complement strand
GCACGGCACGCCGGGTTTTTTTTGTTACCAGCCGCTATCACCGTAAGCGTACATTAGTTCTTTCGACATTTCTTTCTTACTTTTCTCACTTTCTTTCTTTCTTTCTTTCTTTCTTTCTTTCTTTCTTTCTACCGCGCGTCTCGCAGCGTTCTTGCAAATTGTAAATTAAAAATACATGTACATCTTTACTTACTATGTTAAACTAACGACGACTAATAAAAGCTGATTTAGTTACCCTAACACCGTGTCCGAGAGTATTGCTCCACCTGCATTCTCCTCCGTTCGAACCTCTTTCGTATCCAGGAATACGATTAAACCGACGAGCTACCTCCGCGCATACGAAAGTTAGGTCGTTACAATATTATATTATTAATAAATATTTTATATTATATTGAATAATATTTTATTTTTAATTATAAGATTAAAATCGCGCGCACGTCATATGTGATACACCATGCAACACTGGTCTGCTGGTTAGATATAGATAGATAGAGTGAGATGATAGATAGAGTGAGATAACACATAAAGTCAAAGGCCCTCTATTATCGAAAAAACGAGATGGACATTTTCTCTGGTCGACGACGATGACGACGTATCTTAAAAATAAAACGTGAAAATTCACAGATTCGGACTTTGCGTCGGAATATCTCCGCTCGTAGGGCACGTAGAAAAAAAATGAAAGCACTTTTATGATACAATTTAAGTTTTTCCTGTCGATTGAGCGTATGTAGAACTTGATCGGTTCAGCCGTTAGTCAGATCTGATCATCTCGACCCCGAAAATTCTCAGTTTCGCGTAAAGGAGGCACGGCAGTGTCGCGCGCTTGGCTTAGCGCCGAGACACTACCGTGTCTCCAGATGGCCGAAATATTCGCTCATGGCGACGCTGGAAGACGACGATGACGGAGATGCCATGGCGCGCTGCGCCGTCGCGGGAGAAAGCATTTCGCGCATTCGCGCACATAAAGCATAATAAGAATCTTCGAAGGAAGCGCGATGTGCTGCTTCGGATTCGTCGAGTAATTCTAACTTTGTCTGTAAGATGTCATAATCTGACCAATACCCGTCGAGTTTAGCACGACGTTCTTCAATTTGAGCCGCGATGGACGGCGTAACGGATGTAACGGATTTGGTAAATGTACGTATTCGCGTGCACGCAGCGATAATAGTTCCGCGCCTGCGCCTGAGTGCCGCGGCATCCTCGTCGTTAGTATTCGATATGACGAACGCGAAGAATACGTGAATTCGTTATAATTGACTGGCACCGACACTGAGGTAGTTGCTCTCAAATTGAATGCGTATGGCGCACGAAGGCTGTGTCGATGATGCGTTGAAAGCGTCCTCCCAGAGAGCGATGAAGACCGCCGGAAACCGCGTGACGTCACAGGATGATGCCTGTTGCTCGTATCGCGCGGCAATGGCTGCTCTGCGCTGCTGGGCTGAATGTGCCTTGTCGCGGGAAGAGACCGATGTACCTCGATGCACCGAGAGCTCGCAGTTTGCGAGCCTCGGTATGTCGTGGTGAAAGAGGTGATAGACTGAAGAGCAGCTAACCTGGAATGCTTGAATCCTCACTGCGAATCTGCGTGCTCGGCAGAGTGCCAATGGCGGACCTCGAGTGCTCGTCTCAATGGCGATTGCGAGCCCCGACGGTTGCTCCACAATAGTAATGGCAAATAATTACCGCTGAATCCGGCTCGAAGGACCAATGTTTTATGTGAATGGCCGTGCCTCGCGTTATGATGTTGGGAAGGCTGGCCCCACGCGTTTTCCCGGCGTGTGTCCTCTCGGGAAGCGTGGTCGAGGAATATGTATTCCTCTGCAGTTGAATAGGCTGTCGCCCACAACGGATTTGCGGCCACTAATTATTGATGGGACTGCGGAAGGTTCTTCCAAAATAATACACACGGCACTTAAAGATTTACTTGACTTTATTATACTGCACGCGCATGCTGCTGCTACGAGGATCGTAATCGTAACGGTAACAAAATGATAATGGCAGGATCACGCAGGACTCGCGCGAAGAGAGGGAACGAACGGCGGTCGAAGATAGCCGAAGAGCCGTGAGCGCGCCGCGAACGCTAAGAAAGTGCTGGCAGCTGTGGCCAGCCACGCTATTGGTCAAAAGACAACGCGACCGGTAAATATGGCACACGCCAACTTTACGAATACCGAACAACATTTTATTATTGAAAGATATTGAAATACCATGAAAAATGACTCATATATTATTGAAGGTGCCAGTTCATCAAAGTAAACATACACCAACAGTTCCCAACTTTACGTCTGACTTGAATACCTCATTATGTATGCCAAGGTTTTTTACCATTTCATTATCTTCCAATAATAAAGATGTATTACGTTAAAGTAGACAATATGGTAAGACAATTTAATAAGAATTCTTTTGAATTTAATACTGATCTTTAGTGATTCACTTTTAAAATTTAAGAAACTGTTATTTTTATCTCTCACCTAGAACACTATATTTGATTCAAGAGTTTGAAGCACATTTGTATACCACTGCGATTGTGACTTTCCATGCGAAACGAGAGTTGTTGAGATATTAAATTAATTTCAGTTACTTCAACAATGGGTTCTAAATAAACAAAAAGCAATTGTTGGAAATGTAGAATTGGACAAACCAAAAATTGGCAAGAGAAAGTATAATGAAGGTCGTATAATTGAAGGACAATGGGTTTTTGGTGGTATCGAACGTAATACCAAAAATATTTTCATCCTACCTGTGCCAAATCGATCCAGTAATCTCTGTCATCAATTATACAAAAATATGTTTTACCTGGTTCAATAATTTATACGGATCAGTGGCGTGCATATGATGACCTTCAGAATAATAGCAATTATACTCATTGTACTGTGAATCACTCAATAAATTTTGTGGATTCCGATAGTGGTGTTCATACTCAAAATATAGAGAGAGTATGGCGGAATATGCGAGCAAATATTCCTCGTTATGGAACACGTGAAAAACATTATATATATCATCTTGCTGAATTTTTATTTAAAAGAATATATAATTTTGACGATATAATTGATTCCTTTTCTGAAATTATGAGTACGACGTATCGATTAGATGATTTAAATGTTGAATAAAACTGTACTGAAATAACACGTTATTTTTGAAATATTTTTTTATTCATAACTTTTTAACGAAGGGCGAGCGACGGCTAAAACTTGTTGGAGGTTACTCAGGGTCATGACCTTGACAACATATGTAGGGGGGTCCCTTAATCGGTACTTTTACCAAAATTTCTCTGTAATCGGAAGCCCTATATATCTAATGGCTGTATTTTTCCAGTCGTACCAGCCGGAATTATTAAAAAAACTATGTTGCTAATTCAGGTCTAGTTTCCGAAATTATATTTGGACAATGTTCACTTCATGAATCTAATAATAATACAGATTGTAGTCCGACATATGGGAAAAATTCTTCTTTCAACCTAGTTTTTACATGATTTGATGTTATTTTGCTTGATTTGGAAACCGTAACAAAAATATTAGATGCTTCGAATAAATTTTCGTGCACTCTTGGATCAAATGTTTTTGTAACTTCTCGTAATACTATAAACAGAGGCGACAGTAATCTACCATTAACGGAAATTGTCGGTTATACAGTGTAACATGTATAGTGCGTTGTTACTGATATAGGCTGTACTACAGTTTCTACCATTTTTATACCTTTTTGTGCTAAGGTGCGACCAGAGTGAAGTTTAAATTCGAAATCACTCTGATTCGAATAATAAATATTTTCCTGTTACAATACCTTACTGATGAGTCCAGTAGTGGAAACCGGGACGAAACGCCAACTCGTGTATATTCTTCGCAATCATACTTTTCACAGATTTTAGATTCATCATTACTTTAACATTTAAATTGTTAAATTTTAATATATGTCTTCCAACATATTATTAAAGATCTAATAAGATGCTATATAGATGCATCAAATAATTGTTAGATATGCGGTAGCAATTTAACTAAAAAAGTGATATTACTGCGGTAGTTGTTTAAGTATTGCGTTGTAAGTCTGAAAAATTTTCGGCACGTGATTGGTGACTACATACGCGGTATATAAATTCACACATTATAATAAGCATGGTAATCTAGCTTTGACCGTAGATGGCTTAGTAAATCGTAAATTATTACGGTTTCCTTATTCTTGTTAATTTATAATTGACGGTCGTAATACAGAATTCTAATATTTGTTACGTCAGCCTGAAAATAGACGTTATTACTACTTTAGATAAATGATTGTGAAGAATATTATTACGTCGACTCGCCATTAGAGGTCTATAGATGTTCGCAATGTTTCTCGCAAGTGCTGAAATACGCGCATATCTGTATATATAGAATCTTGATTTAATAACTAAAACAGGCGTCTAAGGTAGGTTTCCATTACAATACCTTACTGATGAGTCCAGTAGTGGAAACCGGGACGAAACGCCAACTCGTGTATATTCTTCGCAATCATACTTTTCACAGATTTTAGATTCATCATTACTTTAACATTTAAATTGTTAAATTTTAATATATGTCTTCCAACATATTATTAAAGATCTAATAAGATGCTATATAGATGCATCAAATAATTGTTAGATATGCGGTAGCAATTTAACTAAAAAAGTGATATTACTGCGGTAGTTGTTTAAGTATTGCGTTGTAAGTCTGAAAAATTTTCGGCACGTGATTGGTGACTACATACGCGGTATATAAATTCACACATTATAATAAGCATGGTAATCTAGCTTTGACCGTAGATGGCTTAGTAAATCGTAAATTATTACGGTTTCCTTATTCTTGTTAATTTTCCTGTCCATATTGATGAATGTAGTATTTAACATTTTCAATAAATGTATCGCACTTATTTTCTAAATCTTCTTTTGAAAACAAAGACTTACGTGTTACAAATTTTGTTATATTTTGAGATAAAATATCATATTTTGTTTTAAATCTTTTTACCCACGTTTCTGAAGCTTTAAATCCTGGCACATTTAATGCCATGTATAATAATTTATCCCTTTTCAAGTGCTTCAATTTAATGTATTTTCAGCAATTCGTTTTAATTTTTTTGATCTGCTATCATCTTGATCGATTTGGTTCTCCCATCGTCGTAGTTATCAAATCGATGTAACTTTCTTAAACCTTCGCTTAACTTCTTCAAGCGATCTTGGTGTGGCATTTCTCCAATATTCCGCGGTTTGCCTTTTATATTCACTTGATATTGTTCCTTCAATAGAACTACAAATAACTTCTTTCGGAAGATACATCTTATCTTCATTTTCTTCCAATAAATCCACTTCTTCCGCTTCTGGAATCTCATGTGCATTATACAAATGTAATGTTTCTTTTTCTTCAAATTCAAATTCATTTTCCATTTTTATTTCTTGTAGCATATGTTTAATTTTATTTTTCACGTGTACTTCTTCCGGAGTTATCGGACTTTGTGGAAGGTTAAAAGCAGTGAAAGTTGCATAGAGTGACATCATTACGATGTACGGATTAAATTGAATCATTCTTTAAAAAAAGTACAATTAAATATTGTAACAGCCTTTGGAGACTTTGACTACATAAAAATAAAACTTACTTTAAAACTGCAGTAGCGATTTTTTAATTAATCTTTATATGTCGTTCCTTTCTTTTCTTTTTCTCAAATGACATAGATATATAGTGGTAATTTTAAATCTTGAGCATATTGTGAAAATTGGAAGAAAGATGTACAAATTTATATGCAATTAGTTATAAATTTTCTGAAATATGAAGCGAATATAACTAAATTAAATTTTTTACCTGAACATAATTGGTAAAATTTATATAAGGTCCGTCGTTAATAATGATATTTTATTTACAACAAAAAATGATCTCTTTTAGACGATATATACACACAGGAAATTATATAAAGAATAATATAAAAAGTGATAGAAGATAATGAATCATGATGACATATAATTTAATTAAACGTTGCACAATTTCAATGAAATAGTAATAATCTCCAAGTAGAGTAACAAAATGATAAAAATTAAAAATAAATACTTACATATTAACACAATAATAATGTACAACACAGTTTTGTATATTATAAGTTACCGTTATTTCCACACTATTATCAACTTAATGCTTTGAAGCTAAACTCCCGATTACAAATGCTTATATACTAGCAAATTTTTTAACAAGACGAATAAATGATTACATTTTATGTCTTAAAAGATCATTATTCGTAAGTATGAACTTTGATTATTAACAAACAATTTAATTTTTACGACCGTATAATTGTTAAACAATAACAAGAAAATTTGATTATTAATATACTTTGACATATTATTTTAACAGTGTAATTCATTTAAGTTTGTGCGCACTTCAAATAGTATACAGGATGTTTTGTCTCTACCGCAAAAAATGCGGTTGGGACGGAAAATCGAGTGGAAAACTTTCTTACGTCTTTTTATCGACTTGAGACGAATCTTATACGTAAAACAAAATACAGGGTGCGTCAGGTATTTGAGAACTCACTTATTTGCCTGCCAAGTTTTCACAGCAAGTTTTTTCATTTTTTTTCTCTTCAGATCATAAATGGAGGACAATAAACTAACTCAGGAAATGAAAAGACACGCTGTTATCGTCGCTATACACGCGTATCACAGCGATCTTAAAATCTCTCAATTTTTGAAAGTCGCCCGATCGTTTGTTCACAAAGTTCGTCGAGAGTTAAAAGCATCTAATGGCAATGTGGAAAGTGTTGCCAAGCGCAAAAAGCATGAGACACGTTCAGACAGCGTTAAAACATCACAGTTTATGCAGCAAGTCCAGGGCATTATTGATGAAGACCCTTCAAAATCCGTAAGGGCCATATCGCGAGACCTTCAAGTTTCTGAGTGCACAATCCGTCGCATTATTCACGAAGACATCCGGTACAAGTCCTACGTGATGCGCAAAGGTCAGTTTATGTCGGTAAAAACTCGAGAACAGCGATTCATCTGGGCACGACGACTTTTAAACAAGTTAAAACATCCTGAAATCCCCGATATGCTCTGGTTTTATTCTGACGAAAAAAATTTTGACCAGGATCAAAAAATAAATCGGCGAAATGATAGATGGCTATGTGCGGATCTTTCAGATGTTCCTCATGTTATGCACACAAAATTTCTGGCAACTGTCATGGTTTTGGGAGTGGTGAGCAATGAAGGACACGTCATGCCACCCCACTTCTTTTCTCAAGGACTTCGGGTGAATGCTGCTGCCTACATTGAGGTTTTGGAAGCAGTTGTGAAACCCTGGATAAATAGCGTGCGTGATGAGAGGCTATACGTATTCCAACAGGACTCTGCTCCTTCACACAAAGCCGTGACGACGCAAGATTGGATGTCCGAGAATCTGCATAATCACATAACCCCAAACATGTGGCCACCTAGCTCCCCGGATCCTAATCCTTTGGATCATTATGTATGGGGCGTTGTTGAACAGGAGACTAATAAACATTGATTCCCTAAGAGCAGCTATTACCAGAGTAATGACGCATATGGACGAGGATCATTTGATTCGGGCATGCAAACGTTTCCGAGAGAGAATTGAAGCTGTTATTGCCGCTGAAGGCGATTTTATCGCATAACTATATAGCCTACGAGTCACTTAGTTTGCTGTAAAAATTTCATTAAAATACAATAAGTTTTCTACGAAATATACAAATTTTAGTTTTAATTTCAATATGTTTTAGTTTCAATATGTCCTCAAATACCTGACGCACCCTTACATAAGAACATGATATCATATACCATTATCAAACATAGAGCGTCAATTAACTTTCATACCTACGAAAAAAACATTTAAACATCGAATGCAATCAGTATGTGTGCGTAGGGTTGCAAAATTAGAAAAATTTTAAGAACAAAGATTAAAGAGCATCGGATGCCAAATCCATTCATGTAATCCTTGTTTTTTCAGGAAACAAGGTGATAACGTGCGTGGCGTCTGTAACACGACTCATCTTGTTTTCTGAAAAATTAAATCGTGGAACCTTAACACTATTATACATAAATGGATTCGGCATCCGATGCTCTTCATTTTTTGTTCTTAAAATTTTTTTAATTTTGTAACCTTGATAAGTTGGCGTAAGGGTTAATTAAAACATTTAATTTAAAAAAAAAGAATACATTATTATATAGAACATAAAATACTGAAAGCTTTTGTATAAAACATTTTCCTATACGCGGCAATATTTTTCATTCGAAGATATTCGCTCACTCAAAAAAAAAATCTAATTGTAAAGTGAAATTTCCGGTAATCTCATATTCTAAGCAGAAATTCTTACAGAAAGAGTATTCCTCTTCCAATGCACTGGACTATTCATCAAAAATATATTAGAAATTATTCTAACAGTTTTCCTCTTGTATTAAGAGGAATATGTTAACTTAAAGCGCAATGCCCTCTTACGAGTAACATAAAAAGCAATGTGTAAGATTTTTACTGCAGATGTAAAACAAAATACTCTAACTGTAAGAATATTGTGCTTAGAATATTTTCCTCACGATTTCAGAAGATTCCTCTTGAGGCCGTATATAAGAATAAAATCCTCTAAGATTTAGCGGATTCTGCTAATATTAAAATTATTTTTTTTAGGTGCTGAAAACAAAAAAATCAATTTTTTTCGTGGGGGTGTTTCACCTCCTAAACCTCGAGATAAACCGCTATAAAAACATATGAGTGGAATATTTTTTGATGCTCCACACATATTTAAAGCGCATCAAAGCCGGAGGGACAATTCTGACCGTTCCCTTGTAAGTGAGCTTATAGATGTAACACATCGCGTTAATAACTTTCTAACGTTAATTACACGTTTCGCCGCTTCTGTTCCCTATCACTTAACAGCCCACTTGATTTAATCATCTTCGAGAAGAGGAATAGTCTAGGCGCCAGCTATAAAAATGTAAATTTGCGAAAATGGTACTTTTAGAGTTTTAAACCTTTTGTCGCTGAAAATATAGCATTTTACGAAAAATCCTTAACAGACATTATCTACGAAAATATGCATTTTACGAAAAATTCCCAAGAGACATTTTTGTCCAAAATCACCGAACGAATCTAAAAAAAATTTTTCCGGACCAAAAAATTCAACTTTCTAAATTGTTAATAAAATTTGTTAATAACAATTAACTGCACCACTTTCAGGCATTCTACCCAAGAAATTCGGATTCAGGGGCTCAAAATACATAAGAAACATCTTCATTTAGTCGGGGACATATGAAAGGCCACTGACCTACAGCTGGCGCCTAGACTAAAGGTGGTACCTAAAGAACCGAGAAACTTTCCTCATACGCCGCACATTGGCATGACGATAAAAAATTAACACAGCGCGATTTATTGACCGACAGCATATAGTGCATTTCTCATCGGTCCAATCGGACATTACATGAAAAGTGTAGTTATGTGTCAGATATGCCAATATCTCTCGTCGTTCACCGTGTCGATTACATTTATTTACTTACGCGTATCATAAGCTTTTATAGAGTATTTGGATGTTTCTAGAATAGACGTTCAGATTTATTCAATGAGCATAATTCACGATCGCGGCATTCCTTGATCTTTGACTGAAACATTGAGATACGAATAGCTACAGTGATTAAAACAAGTCTTTGGCGAATTTCACTTCTAGAATATAAATAAAAGTACAATCTTCGTTCTAGATAAAGTATAACGAAATCTCGATTTACGACGTAAATCGGAAAGATTAAAACTTTAAAAGTCGCATAAAAATATAGTATCTTATTAAACGTTGTCGGAAATAAAATCAGTTCTCAACGGGAAAAATATTGGTTTGTGCATGAGCATTCGTATCATCGGACCCTACATATGTGTCATGGTCTTCGCATCGCAGGTTCATCTCCTTTTCTATATGACTTATAAACGCTATGAAATTTATACGCAATCTGAATTGCAAATACACGTGTCCATCATCAACGGCCACCTTCTCTAAGACATCTTGGAAAAGTCGTAAAGCAAGAACGTGTCTCGTTTTACAGTGCGTCTTCGCTCCCGTGATCGTTGTGATAGGAGAAACTGGAAGGGAAATCTCATTAAGCGATATGAGCCCAAGAACGATAAAGGCGCCGTTAATGGTTCATTGATGATAATTAACGGCCTAGATCGGCGGCGATGCTCTTTTTGTCGCAAACAATGACCTTTTCGCGTGGATGCACTGAGCCTTGACGGGATTTCAATACCATTTATTACATCCCGCATCCCTTCCTTTAACCGCGACGATGAAGACTATTACCGCATCGATAAGCAATTTATGAGAGACTATCAATTTTTGCATAATTAACATTTTAATCGCTCTTTCTTGAATAAATATTGAGAGCATTTTGTATACTATAGTTATATGAATAGGCGTATACAAAAAGTAGATTGCGATCGCGAACGAAAACATGTGGTACGATTATACAGTTACAGTATTTCCACGAATCCATTATTATGTAATATATTATTATGTAATATATTGATGACAGAAGTGGATGTTCAAAGATGAAAATGCAAAATACGACTTAAATGCCACACGAGTGTGCCAATGTTTAATTTTTCAAATTAAACTTATTAAACCTCCCAGGTTTAACAATAACAAGAAAGAAGGAAGCACAAAGCGAAGCCTATCGGTCAAAGCTAGATCAAGATGCTTATTATCATTAAGTGTGAATTTATATACCGTGTATGTAGTTCTGTCAATCGCGTGCCGAACATTTTTTCAGACTTACAACGCAACTCTAAATAACTACCGCGGTAATATCACTTTAGTTAGATTGACAATACAATCTAACAAATTTCGATGCTTATAGCATCTTATTAGATCTTAATAATATGTTGAAAGACATATATTAAAATTCAATATTAAATTAATGATAATTGAAAACTGTGAAAAAT
>NW_017277568.1:142399-147802 GCF_001594065.2 Cyphomyrmex costatus | reverse complement strand
TATTAAGATCTAATAAGATGCTATAAGCATCGAAATTTGTTAGATTGTATTGTCAATCTAACTAAAGTGATATTACCGCGGTAGTTATTTAGAGTTGCGTTGTAAGTCTGAAAAAATGTTCGGCACGCGATTGACAGAACTACATACACGGTATATAAATTCACACTTAATGATAATAAGCATCTTGATCTAGCTTTGACCGATAGGCTTCGCTTTGTGCTTCCTTCTTTCTTGTTATTGTTTAACAATGTACGGTCGTAAAATAAGACTCCCAGGTTTAATTTTTTCTTTTTTCCTAGCATTAGACAATGTTAATTACAATATATATTGGATGAAGATTTTCTACGTTTTTAACTAATATTTCTCCTTGGCAATATTTATTTGTTTTGCACTTCTTTATTTACGTACCTACATCGTGTGATTTTGTTTTTTACAATATCAAATCTTATTTGGACTGTGAGAGTTTCAAACTAAATACCGATGAGAATAAACCATTTACGGTCAAGCTGGATCTTGAATGCTTCTAATATATTTTCGTGTGAATTTATATACTACGTGTGTAGATCCCTAAATGCGCACCAAAATTTTTTCAGACTTACTACACAAACTAATCTTTTTTTTAACGTATAGTTTATACGCTCTCTCTCTCTCTCTCTCTTCTCTCTCTCTCTCTCTCTCTCTCTCTCTCTCTCTCTCTCTCTCTCTTTCTCTCTCTTTCTCTCTCTCTCGTCCGTCGTGATATCCAGTGACTGTCACTTATCGAGCGTAAACCGTCTCTGACATCACTGACAGATGATCAAGGCAAACAGACGATAAACAGGCAAAAGGATGAAAGCCGGATAAAAGAAAGAGGTGGAAACATAGATGGAAGTAAAGCTTGTCTCCTCTAGCAGAACAAACGCCTGATTAGTCGCGACGCATAACGTGATATATCCGATATTTTTAATAACAATCTCGATCCTATTTACGAGCGGGAAACCGAAAGAAATTGCGGTACCGGAGTTAGGTTGATACCGCTAGGAACAGCCAATGCCAATCTGGTGAATCTCCCACGATGCGATTAACGTAGAAATCATGATTACAATCATATAGAGAGTTACGTGTATTATTATTATTATTATTATTATTATTATTATAGAGTCACGACAAAGCTTTCACATGGCTGTCGAAATAATTCTATTTGGTCAGACGCTTCATAAAAAGTCAGTGGTGAGTAAGTGAAACCGATTATCATAGTGAACAACTTTATGCGTGGAAAACGTATTAGGGATGGGCAATTTTCTGAGGAATTGATTCTTTAGACCAAAGATCGATTCTATCAAAACTTTTTTGCTTTTCACTCTAAAGAAAAGTTACATGATTACCTTAAGCGGTCATTTTTCGTGTAACACTTATATCAGTGCATAAACGTCCATTTTTGCTATATGGGAACTAGATACTATGTTTATTTTGCGAAACTGTCGATAAAATCGTAGTGTCGAAAATGGATGTAATGAGTGTCGGTACTAATAAAGAGCTGCGAGACCCTGGCATGAGTCCCAAGTCAATCAGCGCGATTCGGATTACGTGGTAAGTTGGCGACTCTCTTATTATAGACTCCATGGTGTAAGTAGAAAGGTGAACCATTGCGTATAATGGTGGAGATTTGAGATCTTGATCAATCAGGGCTTGAGCTTTTTTGCAGCGCGCGCAAAACATTTATATAACTTTAATGACATTTATATAACATTTATTTAACATTTATATTGCAAACGTCTTAACATTTGTAGTATAAATGTATATTCTCGCATTTTAATGAAAGATGATCAATAAAAGTATCATTTTGGAATAATTTTCAAGGTTATGTCACTACATTGTATCTGTTTGTGAAATATAATACGAAAAGAAAAATAAATAATAAGCATTTAGAATATAAAAACTTACCACAGCTGACTTTTATATCCGTTTCTTTTCTTTGGCAAGCTTCGAGCCACTGTTTCCTTAGTACGGGCTCTTTAGGAAAATAATAGAACGATACATTGTAATTTTTTTGGTTATTACGACCGTTTCTGCTCTTACAGTTTTTAATGCAACAGATTGGTATTTTGTCACACTGGTATTTTAATGTGAACTCAACCGATGAATTCAATAACCAATATTCAACTGATAACCAGGGTTGGGTAGTGCTAAATTAAAAAGTTAAAAGTTAAGTTAAAAAGTTAAAGAGTTAATTAATTTTAACTTAACTCTTAGTTACGTTTTAGGCTCCTAACTTTTTAACTTTATTTAGTTACATTTTATCAGTAACTAATAACTTTTTATTAATTTTTTTAAAGTTAAGTGTCAGACCCAATATGAGCCACACGTAACCAAAGATACAAATTCTGGCCGGCTTGCAGTACACGATCAGCACCTTCGATGGTACTGATCGCGTGCTGTAAGTATTATAGATATTCGCATCTCTCTCTCTCTCTCTCTCTCTCATTGGTTATGTGTTACGCCAGTCTGTTCTGTATTGATGAATGACGCTGTTGATGTCCTGCAAGTAGAGACTCTTTATTGTCCGCAAGCGGATACAAGTTTACATCACTGGTTCTAACTTATATATATATAAAACTGAGTATATATAGAAACAAAATATATTATTATAAAAGATATATGTATATTATTATAAAAAAAATTAATATGATAAAAATTTTGGATATGTTCTAAAATCTAAATATTTTTTTTTATTGTCACTTCCGTTATTATTAAGACTGAAACCCTGAAATCATGAAAAAAATGAATTTTTAACTTTTAACTTTTCAATTACATTTTTTTATTAACTTAACCTTTAATTCAATTAATTTCATTATACATTAACTTGTATCTTAATTAAGTTAAATTTTTAAGGTTGTTAACTTTAACTTAACTTAGTGAATATGTATGCGTCAATGCTGAAAATCCATCAGCGTCGCGGGGGGGACTACATATGCGGTATATATAAATTCACACAATTATAATTAACACTAACATCCTGTTACATGACTCGATTAGGTATTTCACTTTCTAGGATTTTTAACTTAACTTAGTTAAAAAAAAAAGTAACTTACCCAACCCTGCTGGTAACTGCCCAGCATCCAAGAATGGATTAAAATGGATTGGACATTTTGTCTATTCGAATTCGTATTTTAAACAGCAAAAACTTTTTTTTGGATTCAATTGGATGCAACTGGATTGAAAAACTGCGTTTCCTATTCAAAATTTTGAATTGTACAGTATTCACTATGGTTACAAATACACTGAAAAAGCTGATATTATTTTTAGATTGAAAGGTATACAGATATGCTCCATGCAATTTCTATAAATGAATAAAAACGTATTCGGATTGAAAAAGATTCATTTTAACATTCATGAATCCGTATTTCTGAAAATCTGAATCCATTTTAATCCATTTCAATCCATTCTCAGATACTGGATGATGATAAATAACAGTTCCATGCATGCACTGTCATAGTAAAATTCTGTAACCAGCCATATTGAAGATTTCACATAAAAGCTCAAAGTGTAATTGGTTGACTGCCCCCACTACTTCTAATCTACTGCGCATCCATCAGAATGGTTCACCTTTCATCTTACACCACGATAGACTCTCTGAGACGTTGTAATTAATGTAAAAATGTTTATTTTAAATATTAAAATTAAGTATTAAATATTGATTAAAAAATTAAAATTAATTATTAAAATTAAATATATTAGGTGTACAAATAAGTTTTAAAACGTTCTTAATATAAATAAGTTAATCCAGCCAATTACCGATAAATTTAATATCTATTTATTTAGAAACAAAAACACACTCAATTATCAAAATAATTCCCGTTATTATCTGTAACCTTTCGGGCAGTTTGCAAATTCCAGAAGCGAAGGTTTCGTCTTTCGATGCGATAAAATTATCAATCCATTTTCGCATTTCTTCAAATGCTCGAAAGTGTACACTGGACAAGGCGTTTTGATCGGAATAAATGTGATGTGAAGGGACTATGTCTGGGCTATATACGCCGGGTGCGGTAGAATTTCCCAACCAAGCGCTAGCAACGTTTCTTTTACAGGTTTACCAACATGAGGCCTAGCATTGTCATGAAGAAATTTCACGGGACATTTTCCTTTGCTAGTAAATGAACGATTTCGTTCGATTTCTTGATTTAAACGGATCAATTGTTAACTGTAGCGATGTCACTATGTAACCGTTTCATTCGGGTGGAGCAGCTCATAATACAGCACCCTTCATGTCTCACCAGATACATAGCATAACTTTGCTGCTGTGGATGTTGCGTTTTGGTATTGATGCATGGGTTGTCCTGGATCCACATATGTTTTTTCTTTTTAGAATTATCGTAAAAAATCCACTTTTCATCACCAGTCACGGTTTTCCACAAGAAAGATTTTCTATGCTGTTTATTATACAGATTTAAACACACTTCTCAAGACTATCATTTTTGTGTTTTTTTTCACTTAATGCATGTGGCACCCACTTTCCTTCTTTTAGAACCTTTCCCATCTGCCGTAAACGAATTGAAATACCTTGTTGAGTTACTCCAAGTTACTGTGCTAGTACTTTTTGTGTTTGACATGAGTTTTGATCGAGTAATGCTTGCAATTGATTGTCTGTAACCTTCTGAGGAGCACCACTACGTTCTCTATGTTAACATCAAAATAATCCTCTTTAAATCGCCTAAACCAAAACTCACACATACTTTTGGATACAACATGACTCCAAGAACAAAACAAATTGATTCATATGTTTTTGCAGTGCTTTTTCTTTGATGAAATTCGTATCGAATACAGTGTAGAATTGCTTGTCGCTCACCATTTTAAAACCATTTAATTTTAAGGTTAAGTTACCAATTATGTGAAGTCAATTGTTTTTTTTAATAGTACACATTAAGCGCCATCACATAACAAAAGAGCGCGAAAATATTTGAATTCGGAGTTGAAATTATACGTTATACAAAAAACACTTTAAAACTTATTTATGCACCCAAGTAGAGTATATAGACGGGTTCTAGGCCAAATTTAAGTTTGAACTTTTTTTGAGAAGTCAAATTTGAGTTTGAGCTTTTTTTGAGTTTGAGCTTTTTCCCGTAAGCACTTTTGAGCTTCTACGTCACGGCAGGGAAGGGGGATGACGTCACGGTTGCGGGTGAGGGGGGTATGACGTCACGGAGAGGGGATGACGTCACAGGGCGAGGGGGTATGACGTCACGAGGGGAGAGTGATGACGTCGAGGGGTATGACGTCACGGGAGGGGGAGGGTGACGGTGCAGAGGGATGGCGGGGACGAAAATGACGTTACAGGGTGCTGATGTCGCGGGAAATTCGCACTGGAAGAATTGCGGTGGTCGCCGCGGGGTTAATGGCCGCCAGGCGCGGGGACCTCCGAACGCG
>NW_017277568.1:140400-141895 GCF_001594065.2 Cyphomyrmex costatus | reverse complement strand
TATATATATATATATATATGTATACAAAAATATTTAAAAAAATGCAACTTGGCATTGAGCAATTTTGGTGGCAGCGTTTGGTGGCATCACTAGCAGCGTTTTCTGAAAAAAAGAGAGCAAAACTTGTGTTGATTACTGTTCACGTTTAGCAGAGAATAAAATGTATTAACACTATCATAAACGCATTTGTAAACAACATACATACATATCGTTTGAATTAAATGTTGATAACGTTGATGGTGACGGTGTCCAATTCAAGCTCTTTTTTTTAATTCGTACAAATTAGACACATCGTTGTAAATATTAGAAAACATGGACTTCTGCAGTCCGAGCAGTATTTGCCATCTATGGTCTCGTGTGATTTGATCACATGTTCACGTATGATATACTTATGATCAATATCCACTATTCTCATCATACATGATGTGCACAGTATTGACGTACCGCCGTCAGTTCTATAATAAAAATATATCGCACAGTTTTGTTTCCTCGTTTAGTGCCATTATTTCTGCAGGACACATTATTTTGCTCTTAGTATCTTCACTCTCCTCATTCTCCTCACCCTGATCACCATTATAATCACTGTCCTCAGATAATGCTGACACGTCCTTATCGTCTTCGTCCAGTATCGCCTCGAAATTTACGTCTTCAAACGCTTCATTGACTATATCCATGAAATCTTCATCAGGTACCGTAAAGTGGAGCTAAGCAAGCCGGTTTTTAAGGTTTTTCGCGTGAAAAAAGATTAAATACATTAAATTAAATTCTGATGCTTTGAATATATAATCTCAGACATGTTAACTTTCAGATTAACTATTTATAACGCTTATCGGAAGCATAGGAATTGAATTATTAATGGCAAAAGCCTGGCTCGGTTTACCCCGCAAGGTGGGGCTAAGCGAGCCATTTGTTTTAAATGCGAAACTAGGTTCGATTGAAACGACAAATTTATAATGATTACGAACTTAAGTTCATTTCTAACAATAAACAGAGGTCAGGAACATGTTTTACAACTTATAAATTAACTCATAAATTCTCAAACAATAATGAAAATTCCTTAACGTTGCTCTAGGAACATCATATTTTTCAGCAACTTTGTTAATGCTTAGTCGACCCGCCTTGGCTTCATGGATCGCTTTTTCCATCTGTTCTGAGGAGTATTTAAAAAGGCGGGACGATCCTGTTGCCGGTTTGTAATTTCGAACTATGGCTCGCTTTACCCTTCAAATTTCAATGATTCGAAAAAAACCTGTGTAATTCAAAAAAAAAAATGAGAAAAATACTTTAAATAGCTTGAAACAACCTAATTTCCGCGCGGATCAGCTCGTCGTAATTTTCGCTAGTCGCGAAAAAGGTTCGCACGGGAAGAGAGAATGCAGAATCAAATTAAGACTAGACACAGTATTTTACAAGAGACAGAAAGAAACGTTTATTGTGTGTAGTGTGTGTATTTACAAATGAGTGTGTGTACGTGTTCGCAAGTGACAAGCAGGTG
>NW_017277568.1:126765-139790 GCF_001594065.2 Cyphomyrmex costatus | reverse complement strand
ATCGCTTGGCGGTTGGCAATTCCTGCGGAGGGGATTGTCGATCGGCGATGTTCGGTCGCGTTCGGTCGGAGCGGCGGATAGCGCGAAGCGCAGATCGTTCGGCGATCTTCGGACGCGTTCGGTCGGAGCGGCGATAGCTACTGTCGACGGCGGTAATTCTAATATCGCGAAATATGAAATATTCTGGCGGCTGGTATCGTCGGAACGATGCATTGCGGAGTGCATCGTTACAAGCTTAAAATTATGTCAATGAGATTGTGAACAATACCTGATTGATCGATAACAAGAAACTATCGTATAAATGTTATCTACGTGAGTTGTTTAAAACAATATGAGAAAAATGAATAATCACATTTATTAAATGCCCGTGTTAAGTCGATATTTACCTACCTGCCAAATTTTTTGAAACTGGGGAAAATTAAAGTATCACACTTACACTACAATATGCCGCAGTGCTAGTTCTATCCGAATAAGTAATAACAAGAATTCAGAGTTGGTAAATAAATATTCACACGCAGCTCGCTTTACCCCACGTGGCTCGCTTAGCCCCACTTTACGGTACATTATTAACTATATCCATGAGATCTTCATCATCACTTACATTATTAACTATATCTGCTTGATATTCCATTATTTATTACAATGTTGGAGTGCTAACTTTACACACGCCTATGCAATACGACTTTAAGAAAGATCGCTTCTAGACTAAATGCTTCTGGACCGAAATTCATACTGTAACCCATCTCTTCAACCAGAGTACATTTTTTCTAACTTTACTTTAGGAATGCTTTAAAAAAAAAAAAATCACACAACTCTCGCAGACTGACAACTTTCGCAGACTGAGAACTGACAACTGGCTGCGAGAGCTGTGCGAAGTTTTATATTAACAATATACGTGACAATATGATATCATCCTTTGCCCAAGATGCCACGTGCAACGCCTCGGTTAAAGATTTATATCTTAGTCAAAAAAGTATACCTCAGCTAAAAAGCATACGAAAAGACATCGCGCGAGGAGACATCGCGCTCAACGATTCAACGAAGAAACTTGAGCATTTTATCCATTGCAGCATTTGAAGCGCAATTATACATATATCAAACAGCTATCGAACAGCTATTGAACGGCTATTGAACAGCTATCGAACAGCTATCGAACAGCTATCGAACAGCTATCGAACGGCTATTGAACAGCTATCGAACGGCTAACGAACAGCTATTGAACAGCTATTGAACTGCTATAAACAGCTTTCGAACAGCTATCAGACAGCTATTGAACCGCTATCGGTACACTGTAAACAGTTACTAGTGTACATTTAACTTATATCTATTATATGGGTGATACGGGTAACGAAAATAAAACGTATTTATTTAAAAAATCTTACATTTATTTTAAAAATCTTACAATTATTCCTGGTGTTGCGACCACCAGTTGAATATTTTAAATACATTTTGCAAAGCACAATTCTTAGCGTGTCTTCCACACCGTATTGTATTACAAGCATCTATATTACGTAGAGATTCTACATTTTCGTAATGCGCATCTAGAGTTTCAACGATTGCATTATCGCAATCGAGAATGTTAGCTAGCCATTGCCGTTTTTCAAGTCCTTTTACATATACGAGAGCTTCATCGTCTTCTGTTACAGCCTCTATGATTAGACGTTTCGCCATGCTGTACGGGACCATCCCGTCTTCCCATCGCAAACCATGGTGGATAGCCATTGTCGTTTTTCAAGCCCCTTTACATATACGAGAGCTTCATCGTCTACTGTTACAGCCTCTGTGATTAGATGTTTCGCCATGCTGTACGGGACCATCCCGTCTTCCCATCGCAATCCATGGTGGTCAGTAAATTCCATGGCATAGGACAAGAAAAAATATAGTGTGTGATAACAGTTCCTCTTCTCAGCACCGCTACTTCCTTGACGATAAATTTCTTGTCTACGACGAATCCTTGTAGATCCACAAACGTTGGCATGATCATGACGAGCATTAATTCGAAACTGCACTCATGTCAGTGTTAATCTCTCTTAAATTGAAGATAATTGCTGACGGTGCGATTTACATAATCTTGCGCACTACGTTGGACAGCGGACAGTATTCGATAACACGATCATGTATGATGAGGCAATAGGCGGTAATATTGGCGGGTACATTCTCCTAGCAGTCAAATTCTATTCGCACATCCACAGTAGCGTTCTTGGCGGATTCGTTTTGTCGCGAGCAGTCAATGACAGCAAACGGTCCTTTCTCGATAAACGAGAGTACATTGAGCAGCGTTTCGAAGCAGTCGATTCCGTAATATGCCTTACGAAAACGCGCGTACATATCAAACAGGAGAGCGTATCTCTTTTGATCGAAATCGAGATTCAAATCACCGTACGGATAAAACTCTGAGTTGAGATAAAGCTTCACATTACTCAATTTACAATCATCAAACACGCTCGCATCTTGAGACATGATATTCTTTCGACCGGTCTGAAGAGCAAAAATAACGTAACGTGGCTTCTCGAGTTGAGTCGCCGTTTTGACAGCCCATGTATGCTTCGTCGTACTCTGTAATAGAGGATACTCGTACAGATCCCATGATCGAAAACTCATACTGAGATAACGACCACTTTCCAATGCTCGCAGCATTGATAGTTTACTGATCTCGTTTAGCATAACATGAGGCATCCGCCATTGCACTTTGATCAGTTCAACCTCCGGTTCCGTCGCTGGATTTCCCAGTATACAATTGTTATCGTTGCGCGCTCGTATCAAAATCAATTCATGGCGAGCGTTAACAATCACGCGTTTGTAATCCTCGCAAAAGCCCAACAGCATATTGAGCGGTACGCAAAAGTTAAAGTAACCTTCCGTTATATCAGATTTAGATTCCCATCCAACGTTCAACGCAATCAAAGACATGTCATACGTCAGCGATACATAGTTCTTGAGGGTACTGGTAATCCCAACATTTCTGTTGCGATCAATCTCCACACTGTTGAGTTCATACCGAATTTCATCAAACATGAACGCTATGCAATTATTTCCAAGCGTTGTTGGTGTCTCATCATCCTTCTTCTTCACGGTCAATCTTCCTTCAATGTAGAGAAAACTTTCGCATGGCAACGTGTATAAATCCTGCTGCTGTATAGGTATTCGTATCTCGTCGCTATGTCCAAACGTTGTATTGGCGTATGGATTGTACGTATGAAATTCAAACTTGACGATGCGATCGTCAAAGATCGGCTCACCGACAATGTTCAAGATATCAGCCATTTCGTACGATAAAACCCAACGACTTTAAAAATGCAACGTTGGACGCAGTGAGTTTTTTTCTAGATGAAATCTCTCCGTTAAAATCTCTCGTCTGTTTCGGTTGTTCATTCAGCACAAGCATCTCACGTTAGCGCCGTCGTCTTCGTACATGCAATCTAACGGTAATCTCCTCTCCACGAAAATCGAGCAATCGGCCGTCTTGATCCACCACGCGAATCGTCAGATCCGTAATGCTCCGTACGACGATCGGAAGGTAAATGATCTGCGTCGGCCTTTCCGATATCTTATATCCTGGTGGGACAATCGGTGAAAACTCGTGTATCGTGTGCACGCACTTGTCGTTGCTGTACGCACCCGCGGTCACGTTGCACTCGATACGAATAATGTTTACGTTGATGATATTTATCGGCACGTCTGATTCATGCCACTGTTGCG
Organism: Cyphomyrmex costatus; assembly: GCF_001594065.2. Taxonomy (NCBI): domain Eukaryota; kingdom Metazoa; phylum Arthropoda; class Insecta; order Hymenoptera; family Formicidae; genus Cyphomyrmex; species Cyphomyrmex costatus. The sequence continues at coordinate 136,091 of NW_017277568.1, read as the reverse complement.
GTTCGAGCACGCGATTCGATGAAAATCCCAACAGCTGTCCAATGTTGTAAGGTTTGGCGAAATTTATCGAATATGCACATCTGATTTCACTCTTCATCGTATTGTTGTTGGCGCGAATTACCAGTGGATACTCGTCATCCTCCTTACGTTTTACACCACGAGAACGTAAAATTTCACGCTTCAAATACCGCTCTATATCGCGCAGTTCGTACGATCCTTCGGGAATCACAATTTCCTCATTGTCGAAATAAAACTTGTTGTTTGTCGAATTTACATTCGGTAGAGTGTAGTATGTTTCAAAGTCAGTTAGACCGAGCTCGTAATCGCCATCGCTCAAATCTACCGCCGGAAAATAGCTCACGGCTAGAACACTACTTTTGCCCGTCAGCGTAAACGTCAGCGACATGTTTGAACGAATACTGAGTTAAACCGCGCAATGTCAGTCTTTAAATTGTTTATCACTCGTCCGTAGAAACTGTAGACACAACTGTCCGCAATTGCTCTGATTGTAACGTTGATAAGGTATGTGATTGTACCGGATTACACAGTTTGTTAGATATCGCTCGAGTTCCTTCGGCGGCCGGAGGTTACCAAAACTGTCGAAATATATGACACGATTCCCCCTTTTCGCGTACGCTACCCAATGCGTACCGAGTCCCTCTGCGTTGTCCAGATTCACGATACCGCTCTCGTTTCGATGTACTTCTTCCACCCGTAATGTCGTACGCATAAAGATACCTCTGAAATACGTAATGCGCATACGTTTTGCAAGTTGTAGCAGTTGCACGTTGGTAGTTACACCCGTTGGTATTTTTAACGTCTCATCGACGTTTTTTTTTTTCTCTTGACTACTCCTCGTCCACGCTTGTAGGAAGCGAGATAAACACCGTGACCTTCCATGACGCGATTATGACGTTGCATTTCTTCCAGCTGACGCTCCGCTGCTCTGCTATCATTTACAGCCTTGGCGACTCCCGCCGCTCCATCGACCAACGACCCGAGGACGCCCAGTAGCGGAAGAACAGGCAGGATACCGCCGCGTTTCGCTATCGGAAGTATCCTCTTACTCTTTCGCTTCTTTGTTTTCAATCCCATACCCATCTTTGTTTTAGCCTTCATAGCCGCCCAAACAGCTGTGGCGGCGGCTCTCTCTGTGAGAGATGAATCTCTCGCGGTAATGCGTTTCCGCGCCTTTTCAGCGAGTATATTATCAGCCACGTGCCGTTCAGTGAGACCGTTGTTGTGCGAATACGCTATATCGTGTTCGCGACACGTCGTGTCCAATAGATTAATACCTCTGTCGCCTCTAGCTAATCGTTTCTCCAAACGCGTCCCCGGTCCACAAAACTGGTAACCGGGAATGTGCAGTTCGAAAGAAAGCGCGTTTATCGCTTTATTTAACAAACCTCTGCCTCTTGACGGCATTCGCTACAATTTTTTATCAACGGCGCTGGACCGTCGATATGCGTTTGATGACTCGGCAAATTGTAATGCTTTAGACTCCGACGGTGTCGTTGTACCTTCGAATCAGCTCGAATCAGACATGGCATGCGACAAGCAAGACGCGATAAAAGATTATTTTGCAATGAGTTGCCACGCGAACGTTGCTTCTATCTCTGTCAGACTTATGCAAAGATACCGAAGCATCTAATACGTGACAATGCAAATCTGTTGATTCTGTTTAAGCAAGATGGTACTAACCTGAAACGCGTATACAACGATCATGTAAATACCGACATGTCGTATTAGAATTTCTGCGATTTGTGTCGTAAATGTTGGCAGCAAAAGTATGTATTTCTCAAATTGATAAGGACAGTGCGCTTGCTAATGGACGATACAGAAAAGGATTTAATGACTTTGCGGTACCGTGAAGCGATCAGTTGTCATCGATACGCTAACTGTGCAACATGGACAGCAACAAAGATCACGAGAAGATAGCCATGGAGATTGCGAAAACGAGCGATTCAATTCGTAAAAAGTATCGCGCTTTGAAAACTGGTAAAATGGAGGAGGAGATCGCGTTGGAGAGACACTTTAAACCTATTACCGAACCGTTGAAACAAATAGTCGAAAACACAGTTGAATCACCGAAGGATCCCATCAACGTTGAACCATTCTTTTCGGAGAAAGACGAAGAACCGAAACCGAAGCGAAAACGACCGAACGCTTCGTACGATAGTCCTATACAGGCGTCCACGCCTGTGAAATCAGCGTTGAATAGATAGATAACTGTACCATCCACTTTGAACGAAATGTCTAAAATATCAGGATCGCGTGAGTTATCGTACGACCACGCTCCATCCGTCGAAGAAGTATTCGAGATTGCCAATGAACCGCTCGTAACATCCATCCGACATCTGCTTCAAACATCCGAGGGGCAAGAAAAACTGCATGCAAACTATGGTCCTTTGGGACAGAAATATCTGAAAGCGGTCTTAAGCGGTAAGAAAGCTGTCAACATAGACGTCGTGTATGGAGTATACTTTAGCGAAGAGGGAACGATGCTCGGTGACAAACGTATCACCTTGAACAAAAACGCTGACATAATTATAGATGGACAAAGATACGATGGAACACCGCGACTGTACGAATTGATCTTTATGAAATTTCCCAACGAAAGTATATGCACTGATGACGACGTACAGACTTACAAGAGCATTCTGTTGATCACAAATGCTTATCGGCGTGGTCATAACGCTGGTAATCAAGTATTGGATAACAAGGGACACAAGTATAAGAACATCATCTCACCATTGGTGCTAGGTAAAAAAGTTGGGACCGGTATAAAGAAAAAACTCGATTTGCCATGCGTCATGTCATTAACCGACAACAGGATTGATTACGTACACTGGGACGATCCCAACGAACTTGTAGATCGTCTTTGATTGCTCGAAGCCTCGCGTCAAGCAGGTCACAACGGCCACGATAATGAGATTCTATCGATTATCGAAGAACTTCACGAAGCCGAACTTATTATAAATTGATCACGATCTATACATGTCGATAAATCGACATCGAAATGCCGATCAATAAGTTTGGATTGTCGCTCGGAGGAGGAACCGAATCGCACTATCAGTGGTGTGGATTATTCAGAAATTACGTGCGCGATAACGCTCTTTGTCGAGTTGCAGCCGACTTTGACGCAAAGTCGCGTAAGATTCGACGTTTAGCGCTACCAGTGGAGGATACTGACGCAGCAAACAAACGATACGTGCAGCAGAGTGTTCAAGATTTGAAAGATCGTCTTGATGAAATTGAAAGAAAGATAACATCATTCCAGAATAACGTGCAAATTATGTTAAATGATTTTGAAAAGAAGATTCGAGAAGCGAAGAATGTCTGAGAAACGATCGCTGGTAGAGGAATTACATGCTCCGGCGAAAAGAAATTTCCCGCCAAGACGTGTCATAGTACACGGATACGATGATCTGTGGCAAGCGGTAGTCGAGATGCGTCCGTATACGCGCTTCAACAGAGGTTACCACTACATTCTCACTGTCATCGACGTGCTGAGTAAGCATGCATGGGCCATGCCGCTCAAAGCTAAGAGCGGAAACGAGGTGACGCGGGCAATTGCAAAGATAATTCGAGACGACCGAAGATGTCCGAAAAATTTGCAGACTGACAAAGGAAAAGAATTTTACAACTCGGATGTGCAGAAACTCTTGAAGAAGCACAACATCAATCATTATTCTACGTATTCCGTAATGAAGGCATCGGTCGTCGAACGATTCAATCGTACATTGAAGAATGACATGTGGAAACAGTTTACATACAACGGAAACTATAAATGGATCGAAATGCTGCCGCGTCTCGTGTCGGATTACAACGCGCGTAAGCATCGCACTATCGATATGCGACCCGCTGACGTAACCCCCGCGATCGCCGAAAGACTCCTGAGTACGGTGTATAGTGCGATAAAGATCGCGGGTCCCGCAAAATTCAAAGTAGGCGATACGGTACGCGTGAGCAAATTCAAGACAATATTTGAAAAAGGTTTCACACTGAACTGGACGACGGAGATCTTTAAAATTATCAAAGTGCAGCAAACTAATCCAGTGACGTATCTACTGGAGGATTCCCGCGGAGAGCTTATAGCTGGAGGATTCTACGAATACGAACTGCATCGCGTCGCTAATCCCGATGTATACCTTGTTGAAAAAGTGTTGCGTAAAAGAGGAAATGAGGTTTATGTGAAATAGTTGGGACTTGACAAATCACACAATTCGTGGATTCATAAAGACAATGTATTATGAAATTATAAATTATACATTATAAAATTAAACATATAAATTATATTATACATAAAAGTATATTAAATATCCTATATTAAAGTGTATTAAATATCCTTTACAAATTATATTACATATTATATATTAAATATATTATACATTTTATACAAGTTATATATACAATGTATATGATATGTGTTTTATTTACACCGGTAATGTCCCCATGGGAGCGTGTTGGTAGAACCTGATACGATATACCGCTTATCATCGTGTGGACTTAGAGCGATTTTTGTTTCCGATATCGTATACACCTCATGTAATTTCGATCTGATGCACGATTGTCTGCGCGTCATTTCAATAACATCATTCAAGCATTTCGTGTAATCATCAAACGTTATGGATCTTGCCACAACATTGCTTTTGACACCCTTTGCCTTTTTCGTATCCTTCTTTCCTTGTACACGTAAAGCGTACATTTTCGCTCTAAGCCCGACGAATTCAGTCATGATGGCACCGTTGTTTTCGTCTTTCATAAGACCAGGAACTTTTTTATTCGCGAGCGGAATACTGTACGGGTTGTCAATAGAGTAATCGCTCGTATCAAATCTATCGATATCGCGTTTTATAATTTCATATACGTCGTCACATTCTACATGATATATGAGGCTATCAGTATCGGTATACATAATTTTGCATTTATCGTGAAACAACGGTGCCATATATTCGTGGTGAAACTCGTACAAACACGTTTTCGATATATCGAGGATGCACATACCCACGTATATCGGTTTGTCGAACTTCACCTCGAGTTTACGCAGCTCTATCGCGACCAGATTCTCCGAGAAAACGCTACGACTGTGAAAGTTGGGTTTCGCGATCATTGCTTCGGCACCGTATCTGCCTTCCCATTTTGTTACTAATTTTACATCAACGCGATCGCGCACATTCTCCATGGTTTTACCAAATACCGCGTTATTCATAAGTTTGTATAAATTTTTCTCAAAATCATTCTTTGCCAAAGTTCTAAATTTTGTATTTAATTCTATGTAATCGCGAAGCCATGGAGATTGCGTGAATTGCAGTATACGGTGAATCTTTGCGATACGGAGGCCGTGACGAGTACACTGCTGCAGGTTGCGATAATGAATCACGTAACGCTGCTTATCGCATAACGTCGCGAGGAGCTTGTCATCGCGCTTGCCGGGTGGTTTCTCTCGCGTTGGACAGAACGGTAGGTCAGTGTGCGCGTCGTGGAGATGTTGTGGGTACTCAATGTCAACCTCGAGAATATAGCCTGTAGGTGAATCTAGCGGGATGGTCGAAAAGTCGAAATTTTGCACGTCGTCGACCCATCGAAAATCAGCGTATGGTAATGGTTGACACATTGCCCAGCCGTAGAGATTGTTGACGTCATAGTACATTAGGTACGATGATGGTTTCGATGAGTCGTACGACGATATGTATTTGTTGTTGGCTCGCGCGTACCTGTTTGAGCACTGGCTCAGACCACCGCGTATACCGCGCTCGACAAACATGACCATGTCAATGTCTGTAAGCAATTCAAATTTTACACCTGTATGCTTCAACATGGCATCCCATGTGAAGCCAGGCAACGTGTAATAGTATGCGGGGTCAAGCCCGTAACTCGCGACGCAACTGTCGCGGAAATTTTCAAAGACGTCGGCCAACAACAATACATCCGTTTTTAGATACAGGTCGCTATATTCACCGAGCGTTTGGATGGAGCAATTACGCGCACGCTGCCACACGTTGACAGCGTGCGCGTAATCGCTCTCGGATACCGTGCCGTCTGTCAATGAACTATAGAATGACTCGCGAGGCGGCAAGGATGATTAATTCAATTTTTCACTGTAATTAATATACTCGTACGGAAAGATACCTTTTCAAGTTAAAAGATTAAAATTTTTTTCCGATAAATGGGAAAATTCGCGTCACAGTACCCGCAGCTTATCTTTGCTGAGAAAAGATGATAATTTGTCTAAACTAGAAGCAAGAAATCTATATGAATCTATGAAACGTAACTGTATACAATTTTTTTTATCATCTATAGTATCATCAACGTGTTTAGTAAAAGAGATATATTTTTCTTTAGTTATCGGTAAGAGATCAACATGTCCTTCATAGGCAGTAGCAATTTCTTTGATAATGAAATGCGCGTCGTAACCGGTTAAATTGTGAAAGACTACGGGTATGCAACGCGAATCCTTATAATTTAAATTACAATTTGAGTGCGCTGGATCTCTGTATCGCCCGGTAAGGTGACAGTGATCGCGTGCCCGCTTATCATCTTTCGCGAACGGTTTCTCACACACATGACAGTGCGTGGCGCTATTGAATTTTCGCCAATCATCTCACGTGAAATCCATGGGAATATTGGTCGAAATTACAGATTGCACACTATGTGCTAAAATTTTCAATTCGCCCGCGAACCATGATATACAGTTTTTATCGCGGTGAAATCGATAGCCTGACAGTGAGCTATCATAGGAACAATAAACGTAATACCCGATACTGAAGACGTTGTGATGTTGGTATGTGTACGTCGATGATACTGGATCCTTATCCATCTTTTCCAGTGCGCACTCCAAATCGGCGTAGACCACGAACGGGACGCGCTCCTTCCTGCAATGGTTCTTGAATTCGAGCCACTTGTCGTCCTCGCTCGGTAGCCTTACTGCACAATCGTTTAATTTTCTGCAGTCGACGCTGTGGAGCTCGAACTTGGCACTTGAACTAAAATATTGGAGGCATCTGGAAAAAAAAATTGTTTTATTATTTTATTATTATTATTATTATTATTATTATTATTATTATTATTTTTATTATTATTATTATACATACCTATCGCAGAAGTATTTCTTATTCTTGGATCTGATGACTTGCGATCTCACAAGGCGTGACAGGTCTTTAATTAACGCGAAATGTCCCTCGATATTATCCTCCACGTACAAGAGGTTTACGTGCTTGCTCCTCTTTCGGTCGGTGAGTCGTATCGGTATGATCCCATCCTCGATGGTGTAGACGTTGACGGAAATGTTGTTGAGATTTTCAAATTTTTTAATTTGACTCAACGTCATCGGGAACTCAATACCAGTGAGATTTAGTACCGATGAGTAGTGCGGATACGAAGATTCGCGTTTCCCATGACTTTCAGCGGGATGTAGAGCGGCAACCACCGACCATGCGAAACAAGCATTATCCATCGAACGCACGTTGATCACCGCTTTCTTATTTTTAATTTTTTCCGGGAGTTTAATGCGACATCCCGCGCGCAGAGGATTCAGTTTATTCGCATTCACTGTTAAATTTAGTATACGCGATAACGCCCATCCACTATCGCGTTCTTGAAACTCTTCGAGCGATGCCAGGATTGGCTCGACAACGCGTGACACGTACCACTCGCGCTGATCGGTGCATCGATATATTTCATAGTTCCGGGTGGCAATACTCTTGTTCGCGCGTTTGTTACCCGCCACGAATTCGCCGTTAAACACAGTATTTATCTTTATAGAGTCATATACTCAGTCTCTGTAAAATACACTGCACACGCTCGAGCACAATTTCACTCGCGTCTTCGAGGAATCGGCGAGGGTCGATGTGATTAGAGTTTATCACCGCTCCCGTTAGAATACGGCTTTCGAACGCCGTTTCAATCCCGCGCCATCGGAGTCCATATCCGGCGCCCACGTGCACGAATCGTCCGCGCACCGATTCCTTCAAACTCTCGAGCCGCGCGATACATGCGATCACTGATTGTCTATTACCGATCGATAATCGCGGGTGTTTGATCCGACTCTGTTCTTCCAGAGACTCTATAAATTCGTCGCATCGCTGTTCCCACGCTACGTACTCTTCTCTGGTATCAAGCAGGGTAGATTGCTCTATCAAATCGCGTTCCATGTTGCTTGATTGACTAATGACGCTCTGCGTCTAAATCTTTGCGTTTTATATCATTGGTCACGTGACATTTGTATTAAATTACAATACTGCTTTCATCACCAGACGTGTCTTTTGCATAAAATTTTAAACAGAACTTGCAAACGTTGCATTTTTAAATATCGAATTACACTGACGATTTCATCACCATACGTGTCTTTTTGCATAAAATCTTAAACAGAACTTGCAAACGTTGCATTTTTTAAATATCGAATTACACTGATGATTTCATCATCGTACGTGTCTTTTGCATAAAATGTTGCAGCTGCATATTTACAAACGCTGCATTTTTAAAAACTATTGAATTACACTAATAATTTTATCACCGTACGTGTCTATAAATCTGTATTGTGCAAAATTCTTTCTTAGCAGCTACATATTAGCAAACGCTGCATTTTTTTAAAGTATATAAATGTCAACGAAAATCTTTTCGTCTGTCTGCGCAAAGATGTCTAATCGTCATTGTTCATCGCTTCCGCATTTACTTCGCAATCGTGAATTCGGTTGCCGCAACGTGTTGACTCGTACCAGTACATGGTATCCTTGGCAGTTGCAAAAGGGTTTTATTGACTTTACTTGTGAGAATAATAAATTAAAATTATCAGGAACACAAATTAGTAAATGTCAGAACTCATTCGGAGATCATGTGCCTCATTCTTATGATAGCGATGTGCAGGATTGGGTGGATTGGAAATGTAAGTATATTTAAATTTATACCCATACCTATATTTGTGAAAACATCTGTATGTTAATGTTTGTCTTTTGTTTATTTTTTTCAGAAATTACGGACTTTATTATTTTTTATTATTATTATTATTATTATTATTATCATTATATTATTATATTATTATTATTATTATTATTATTATTCAAAATTAAGAAATAACAAAGGACTCTTTCTTTATACAAAATAAGATTTATATTGGATGATTTTTATAATTGCATTCTATTCTGAAGAGGACCTTAATATGTGGTCGAAACTAGTTAATTTTTTCTGTATTTTATTGTCACACATTTTTTGATTCATGTTACATTATTAATTAGTTATAAGCGTTTTTTCAATTAGATATTATTAAATATATGATTTTTACTGTTAAATTTATCTTTCTTATTTATCTGACTCTTATAATGCCATTT
>NW_017277568.1:124083-126107 GCF_001594065.2 Cyphomyrmex costatus | reverse complement strand
CTGTACACGCTCGAGCACAATTTCACTCGCGTCTTCGAGGAATCGACGGGGCTCGATGTGATTAGAGTTTATCACCGCGTCCGTCAAAATACGGCTTTCGAACGCCGTTTCTATCTCGCGCCATCGGAGTCCGTATCCGGCGCCCACGTACACGAATCGTCCGCGCACTGAATCTTTCAAACTCTCAAGCCGCGCGATACATGCGATCACTAATTGTCTATTACCGATCGATAATCGCGGACGTTTTATCCGACTCTGTTCTTCCAGAGATTCGATGAATTCGTCGCATCGCTGTTCCCACGCGACGTATTCTTCTCTGATATTCAGCTGTGCTGCTTGCTCTATCAAATCTAGCTCCATATCGTTTGATTGACTAATGACATGATGCGTCTAAATCTTTGCGTTTTATATCAATCTATTTGGTAACAATGCATCTCTCAACTATGCAATTTGACAACGTCGCATTTGTATCAAATTACATTACTGCTCTCATCACCGGACGTATATTTTTCATAAAATCTTAAACAGAACTTGCGAACGTCGCATTTTTTAAATATCGAATTACCCTAATGATTTCATCACCGTATGTGTCTAAAAAATCTGTATTGTGCAAAATTCTTTCTTAGCAACTGCATATTAGCAAACGTTGCATTTTTAAAAATATTGATTTACATTAATGATTTCATCACCGTACGTGTCTTTTGTAAAAATGTTGCAGCTGCATAGGTGCAAACGCTGCATTTTTTAAATATATATAAATGTCGATGAAACTATTTTCATCAGTCTGCGCAAAGATGTCTAACCGTCGTTGTTCATCGCTTCCGCATTTACTTCGCAATCGTGAACTCGGTTACCGTAACGTGCTGACGCGCAATAGTACACGGTGTCCGAGACATGGAGAATTGCAAATGGGTTTAATTCAGAAAACTTTTGAGTGTAATAGAGTATTTGAAACAAAAGCGCAGGTTAATACATGTTGTAACACATTGAGCAGTTATTTATATGAATACCCGGAAGATGGGGAAAAAATATACGACACATATCGTCTGTGGTGGCTAAATCATTGGAGATTACGAATTTTACTAACGTTGGAGGGGGATAAAGTTTAAAAGCGGTTCATGCAATGTTACAGCATCAGTAACTCAAACGATTTCAATCAGCATGGATTCTCACGTTCAGCATGAACTGTAAGTATTTTTCATATATATCTATGTAAAAAATTATATATCTACGAAAATATTCTATGAAAATATTTATAAAAATATTTATTCTTTATTGCAGTGCACGTAACATCATGGGTAGAATATTTGCGCTGACTCCGACAGCGTATAAATTTCTGGAGATTGGGATTGCCGTGGAACCGATGTCTCACGTGGAAATTGCGATTGCGACACACACATCACATACATAATATTATTTGTTCAACCTGCTAATCTCTAACCAGATTGCACATAATATTTATAATAAACGTTAAGATTTATAAAAATCATTACCATCATTCCTTGCACATCTCTTTTCCTTTTCTTTTCTTCTTTATCTTCTCTTTTTCTTTCATTTTACTTTCTTTTCAAACCCTTTTCATCCTTGCACGATTTTTTTACAATAAAATAGTAAGAATAAAGTTTTTTTTTATGAAAATACTTAATTGACCTCTTTTACATCGAGCACTCGATACGCGTATTAACTAGTAATTTTCTATTAAATAATCTTAATTTCAGCAATGTATTTAAAGAATAATGTATTAAATTAGTAAACTATGCATCAAAATAATTAATTAAATACACATATCATGTATATGTTTACACATAACACTGAAGTTAAGATAATTCAATAGAAAGTTACTGGTTAGTACTCGTATTAATTGCTTACGTGCTCAGTGGAAACGTACCCTTATGCGTGCGCCCAATCGTCTATTACACGCTTTACGCCAAAGTTTTAACATCGATGTTATGAAACTGGCCAATCATAACTATTCCTCTGAAGAATGGAATGACTGTGATTGGCCACTTTCATAACATCGATGT
>NW_017277568.1:120410-122120 GCF_001594065.2 Cyphomyrmex costatus | reverse complement strand
GACGGACCTCGCGGCGGGGGAGGACCGCGCCCGACGGACCGCGCGACGGGGGAGGACCGCGCGCGATAGCTTACCGCGTTCGGAGGACCCCCGCGCCTGGCGGCCATTGACTCCGCGGCGACCACCACAATTCTTTCCGCGCGAATTTCCCGCGACGTCAGCACCCTGTGACGTCATTTTCCTCCCCGCCATTCCTCTGCGCCGTCACCCTCCCCCTTCCGTGACGTCATACCCCTCTCACCCTGTGACGTCATCACCCTCCCCTGCCGTGACGTCATAACCCTCGCCTGCATCCGTGACGTCTCCCCTCCCCTCCCCGTGACGTCATACGCCCTCACCCGCATCCGTGACGTCATCTCCCTCCCCTGTCGTGACGTAGACCCTCCCGCGCCACGGGTTCCTCTCGCCCCTCACCCTCCCCCCCCTCAGAGGACCTGGATTAGAATCCCCTTATATACTCTACTCACCCAATAAAAAGATTAAATATTAAAATTATTTTAAATATTAATTTGTAATGTTAATTGGATAGTTAATAATGAATAGTATTGAATATTAATAATGTTAACTTCGGGTCAAGTGTACGTGGACAAGTGTACGCATGCGTATATCTACTTAGCTAGGTCTGTGGCCACGTAAACTAACCTCAATCACATGTGCACACTCACTCTCAAAACTGGTCTAATCGTGCGCTATCGGGTTGGAGCGCGTTTTGGTTCGTGCGCTATCGGGACGTGTGCTAAAGGGACGTGGGCTATCGGGAATTAATTTCAATTTCACGTGTGCTATCGGGATGTGCGCTATCGCACCGTGCGCTAACGGAACCCTCTCTCATCGTTGATGATTCAAGACCTTGTGATGGAACTTGTTAAAATACGCGATGAACACTGTGAAATTATCTTTATGTGACAAGTGCATGTATACGAAACCGTCGACTGTACTCTTCATGCTAGAACTCGAACAATGCATTGATCATGCGTATTTCAATTTGTGTCAATATACGAACAGTGTAAGTGATAAGTTTAAGTATTTCATGATTTATTTACATCAAAATTGTATTATGAATAAATTTGAAGCGGTAAACGCTTTGCGTAAAATTTATGATAGAAATTCTAATATCGAATGCGAATTAATAATGTACGCTTTAGGTGATATTGTGTATATCATGCGTTACATGAATAATAATAAATGTGTATACATATATGTGTGAAAAAAATAGATAAACACATGTTAAGACATTATTTCAGTGTTCTTCGCTTCCTTCCATCCATCCTTCGCGCGGTATCGCGTTACATCGCGACAGCGTTATCGCGACAGCCTCACCGCGCGCGACGGTGGCATCGCGCTATTTAAATTATTTTATTCTACCGAATTAAATAACGGGAATAATTATTATTATAGTTAAAATTATTATTATTATTAGTAGTAGTATTATTATTATTATTATTAATACTATCATAAAACATATAATAAAAATATCTTTGCGTTCGAGAAGTAGATGAAGCATCGTAGGAAGAAGATGACATGAGAGAGACGGTGAGTATACACGGTAAGTATACACGGTAAGTATAGCGCGGCGGTGACGGAGGACCGCGCGCGCGATGGCTGCTGCGGACCGCGGTGGGGGCCAGACCGCGCTCGACGGACCTCGCGGCGGGGGAGGACCGCGCCCGACGGACCGCGCGACGGGGGAGGACCGCGCGCGATAGCTTA
>NW_017277568.1:105133-117787 GCF_001594065.2 Cyphomyrmex costatus | reverse complement strand
GCACTTTATAAAGATGTACCCCTATATTGTGAAGTTCGGTGGCTCAGCGCAGGAAAATGTTTAGAAAAATTCTTTGCAATAAGAAAAGAAATTTTCCTTTTCTTGCAAGAAAATTTTCCTACAAAATGTGATGAATTTCAATTTTTCTTAGAAAATTTAGATTCACTTTGCGAGCTTGCTCTAATAACTGATATGACAAATCATTTAAACATTTTAAATTCAAAGCTGCAAAAGACCAATCAAACGATTTCACAACTCGTTAGTCATATCGATTCTTTTCGTAAGAAGTTAGCATTATTTAAACATCAATTACAAAATAATGTTCTTTATTTTTTCCCTTCTTGCCAGGTTCTTTTTGAAGAACACGGTACAAATTGTGATTTTTGAAATCAATTAAATCTAATAGAGTCCTTAATAGATCAATTTGATACGCATTTCAGTGATTTCGAAACGTTAAGGCAAGACTTGACACTTTTTGAAAATCCTCTCACTGTACAAATCGAGAAACAAAGCTTAGAATTTCAAGCAAAACTTTGCGATTTACAGTGTGATTTTTCTTTGAAAACACGGCTAGAAAAGGGGATTGAGTTCTTCAAAATTTTAGATGCATCACTTTATCCACGTCTCAGAAATTTTGGTCTTCGAATCTTCTCTATGTTTGGGTCCACATATTTATGTGAATGCTCTTTTTCTAAAATGAAGTTTATCAAAACGGAAAAACGTTCATGTTTAAATGATGCATCGTTATCCTCGATAATGCGAACTACTACTTCTAAACTCTCTGTGGATGTATCGTCACTAGTACAATCGTGCAAACGACCCAGAAGGTCAAATATTTAAAATTTCAAGAAAAATAATTATTCCCGTTTCATCCTCGTTCGTTTTTATAAATATTTAATATTAAAGAATATTGCTTTCTCTCTCCTCGAGCTATAGATTTAATCAGCTTTTTCGTTATTTTCTTAGTGGAATAGGCCTACTGGGGAAACCACTTAAAAAAAACGCGTCAACAATAGTACCTCAGAGGTGATGTGGAAAACTATATATTGTTCAATATTATAATTATCATACTGTAATAATTGTAAATTATATTATTATAGAATATATATACATAATATGCTAATAATAAAAAAATTTGTTCAAATAAAATCACGTAAAAAGAAAAATATTTTAATGATATTTGTCGGAAGGTATACTCCCAGCATGCTGGAAAGTATCGCGACGCTCCTGAGGCACAGCGTCACGTGAGCGGTCGGCGGCTCGGCCGCCGAGGCTCGAGTGGTAGTGGGGAGACAGTAGGCGTCGCCTCCAAAATCGGCCCGAAATGTGCAACTAATTCCGAGCACTGTTATAAATGATATTGATTCCGATTTTTTATATTTTAGTTACATTTTAGTTATAATAAAAAATGTTGATTTAAACGTGATATATAGGGTGTCCCATTTTAATCGATGGATCCAAATATCTCCTAAAATACGCCAGCTATAAAAAAATGTTTCAAATAAAAATGGAATGGTGTCGAGGGGGACACATTTTAGCCATATTTTTTTTTTTCTAAGTGGAGGCGATAAAAAGATATGAAGGTCACCTCCACTTTTTTAAATGGAATTATGTAATTTTTTTTAGATAACGTGATTCCTCTAACTATTTTGCATATAAAAGTATTAAAGTAGAGATACCAAAAAACTAATAGTTTTCGAGATATTTTACGCTTTATTTTGATACATTTTGACACAAAATGTTAAATAACTCATAAACTGTTGACTTTTTGATTATCGTACCTCTATACTTTTGTGAATAGAATAATAAGATAAATCAAATGGTATAAAGAAAACACAGTTGCTTTAAAAAAAATATGTATGCAAAATGGATAATTTTTTAAATACGCAACTATGTGTTTTTTCTTTACACAATTTGATTTATCTCATTATTCTGTTTACAAAAGTATTAAGGTACGATAATCAAAAAGTCAACAGTTTACGAGTTATTTAACATTGTGTGTCAAAATGTACCAAAATAAAGTGTAAAATATCTCGAAAATTATTGGTTTTTTGGTATCTCTACCTTAATACTTTTATATGCAAAATAGTTAGAGGAATCATGTTATCTAAAAAAAATTACATAATTCCATTTAAAAAAGTGGAGGTGACCTTCATATCTTTTTAGCGCCTCCACTTAGAAAAAAAACAATGTGACTAAAACGTGTCCCCCTCGACACCATTCCCTTTTTATTTGAAAAAATTTTTTTATAGCTGGCGTATTTTAGGAGATATTTGGATCCATCGATTAAAATGGGACACCCTGTACATTTGGTAAATATCTCTACCAAAATCTCTGCAAAAACTGTAACGTATATTATGTTAAAGTTAATGCTCAAAAATAGCTTAAAAAATGTTGATTGCACACTTATCCTAAGTGCGTTTATTTACCCCGCAGTAATGCGCATGTTTACCCGCAATACGGGTCAAGTGGACGCATTCGTCTCTTCAGAATAATTTTTAATCTTGTGAAAATATGAGAACAATGGGTATAAATTGTCATTTTTTTAAAAGAAGTATAATATCTGGAGACACGGTAGTGTTTCGGCGCTAAGCCAGGCGCGCCCGATACTGTCGTAGCTACTTTACGCGAACCTGAGAATTTCGGGGGATTGAGATGATCAGATCTCAGTAACGGCTGAACCGATCTACATACGCTCAATCTATAGCAAATACTTAAATTGTGTATGATAAAAGTGCTTTCATTTTTTTCCTACGTGTCCTACGAGCGGAGATATCGCGACGCAAAGTCCGGATCTGTGAATTTTCACGTTTTATTTTTATAGTCCGGGAGATGATGACACTGAAATGGTCATGATTTGTTACCGCTTGAAATCGTCATAATTCGTTATTTATTAGGTAAACATGAAGGAAACGCAAGTATGGCAAACCTCCCGCGGTTTTAAAATTGGTAGCGTGATTGAAATTGTTAAAAATTTTTGCTTTTTTCCTAATATGTTACCTGCTGACATATGTTTCTAGTGATAGTTTACGTCAAAAAAACCAATCGGAAGGTACGTGCTATACCGTTTCTGTGGATCGAAGAGGCCGTCAAATCAAGCTAAAGTGGTAAATTTTTTAGTGAAAAAAAAAAAGATTTGTTACCGGCTGTTTTTTTGTACGTTTCTTATTTTCACTACGAAACATACAAAAATACACATGCCATACTGTAGTATTAATGTCTTGGATATATTTCTATATCGTTCAAATTGTTGTCAGGTGAGGCGAAATAATAATAATAATTCTTGATGTGCTTACGCAACACAGTTCACACTGATTTATTAATCCACAAATATATATTTCACAAATGGTAACTTAACCGAATGTCGACAAATGAGATCGACTGAATGTGTAATTGAATGTCTTAGCGAATGTAAACGAATGGCGGTAAAGTAACTAATGGTGCAAGCATGCACTTCTCAAACTAACGGCACAACGATGTGCGTTACTAAATTTCCGAAGAAAACTAACTAAAGCACGAGGCTTACAAAATGACTCGATTATTCTCAAATGCGCAAGAGATCAAGTGCGTTCCGACGGTCTGCACCTGATCGCGTTTACTTTCCGAGTGTTCGCTTGCGCATATTCGCGGAGCACTCGCTCTGTGCCGAAACTTCTCGAAGATCATGCTCCAGATGCGTGATCACCTATTTCTACATTTCTGCTTTGTCCGCACAGCTGATAAACGTAAACATATACTATCGTTTCAGAATATGTCCATATATGGTAATAACATAAAATAAAGCTATCGATACATAGCAAACGAAACACATGATTCTAGAAATTTCTTACAGCTCGACCATCCTGCCGTACATACGACCTCGTATGTGGCTAACAAGGGAAACGAAAGAATGAACGTTGCTGTCAAGCCACACGAGAGATTAACAAAAGTATAACTAAATAAAAGAGTATACCCAAAACTTACAATAGGAATGCTTGAATCAAGCCACATGTGTGTATTTTCTTAAGTCTATTTGCTTATCTCTAACATAATTCTTAACCTAACTTAACCTAATTTTAATTTAAATCGTTATTCGGTGCTGGCGGTTTTATCCACGGTTTTAATTTGTCCGATGACAGTATTGAGTCATAGGGTTTGGTGGTTATATTGAAACCCGGAATGTCCTTGATGACGTATCTGTTATTGTTTAAGACTTTAGCTATGAGATATGGGCCTTTATATTTGGAAGCGAACTTATTATTTGCTCCAACTTTCTTTTGAAGCTGTCGGATGAGGACGAAGTCACCTTGTTTGTATTTCGTGGGTTTCTTATGCCTCAGATTATAGTACAGGCTATTATAATCTCTTAATTTTTCGTTGGAGCAAATAACCATATCTCTGATTGATCCCCTTTGTTCGTCAAAGTCACTCTGGATTTCCAACAGATTGTTGATCAATAGTTTCAATTTATCGTCGACTCGACCTCTTTGTTCGTACCCGAATAACATCTTTGAAGGAGATGTCTTCAACGCGGAATGTACAGAGTTATTAATAACGAATTGAACATTAAACAGTTTTCCTTTCCATTGGTCTGGAACGACGATGGTCTTAGATAACGAGCTTTTAATAAAACGATTCAATCTTTCTACTAGGCCATTGGCCCACGGGGATGCCACGGCCACTGTTCTAACTTTAATATCATATTTATTAATAAAAGACGAAAATTCTGACGATGTAAACGCGGTGCCTCTATCCATGACAATTTCATGTGGCACGCCAGTTAATTGGAAGAAAGAAAAAAAGGTTTTTACAAACTTCTCCTGCGCTCGTTGTTTTACATGGAAATAAATGAGTGTATCGAGTAAAAGCATCTATAACTACGAATATATATTTATAACCGTCTTCGGTTTGTTCAAGCGGCCCGAAATGATCTAGATGAATAACTTCGAGCGGCTTAGTGGCTGCCTCATATTTTTGTGAGTGCCCTTCATGTTGATTAGTTGACGAATTGGCGATTAGGCAGGTGATACAATTTTCTACATAATCGCGAATTCGTATGCGCATTGCGGGAAACCAATAGGCGGTGTAAACCCCTTGAAATGTCTTTTCTGCGCCACAGTGCGCATTCTCGTCATGGTAAATTCGAATTATGCTGTTAGTCATAGATTCTGGAATTACAAAACGAGATCGGTCATCACCTTTTTTATAGATTAGTCCATCGATCAATTCAAACTTATCGTTATCATTAAATTCTAAATCATGCGCTATTTGTTTAAGATGCGCATCATGTAATTGTCGGAACTCTAATTCTCTCTCTAAAGGCAGAGATTCAACATACATAATTTGTCGACTTAGAGCATCGACATGCGACATATTTTTTCCTGAACGGTGAGTAACTTTAAAGTTATAGTCCTGTAATTTCAAAGTCCAACGCGCTATACGCGGATTTAAATTAGCTTTATTTATTGCGTAAACTAAGGCGTTACAGTCCGTTACCACAGTGAATTCTATGCCGTACAAATAAATGTGGAAACGTTCGATGGCTCTAACTATGGCTAACATTTCCAGTTCAAAACTATGATAATTGGCTTCCGCTTTATTCACAGATTGACTAAAGTAAGCGACCGGTGTTAAATGACCGCTTGTTTGTTTTTGAAAAAGTATGGCGCCTAAACCGTGTGAACTTGCATCTGTATGCAATTCTGTAATCGCCGTAGGCTCATAAAAATGTAGAACCGGATAGGAGGTAAGCTCCTTTTTTAAATTAACGAATGAGTGAATACAATTCTCATTGAAATCAAACTCGGCAGATTTCTTTAACAGATTATGTAATGGCTTGGCTTTTGCAGTAAAATCTTTAATGAATTTACGGAAATAATTAGCAAGACCTAAAAATTGTTGAACTTGACGCACGGATTTAGGTTGCGGAAAATCCAGAATAGCTTGAGTGTGTCGCGCACTCAACGTTACCTCATTGGTTCTGATTACGTATCCGAGATATTCTATTTCTTTACGCAAAAATTTACATTTTTTATAACTTAACTCGAAACCGTATTTTTTCAATGTTAACAGGACCTCTTGCAAAATTTCCAAATTTGACTGTACTGTTTCAGAAGAGATTAAAATATCATCAATATATACTAGAATTTTATCTTCTCTAATTAGTGGTTGCAAAATTTGTACAATACGCTTTTGAAATTCTGCAGGCGATTCTGAATATCCGAAAGGTAATCGCATGTATTCGAATTGCCCTTCTGGGGTAGCGAATGAAAAATATTTTGTCGAATCCGGATGAACTTTTATCTGGTGAAAACCATCTTTCATATCGAGAAGCGTAAAAACGGACTTATTTGCTAATTTCGCAAGACAATCTTCGATGTGCGGAAACGGATATTTATGTTTTTGCACACGTGCGTTTAAAGGACGTAAATCCACGCAGAGTCTGATGTCACCGCTTTTTTTCTTCACCGGCATTATTCGCGCACAGTACGGTGAAACGCTTGGTTTGATTACATTACGCTTCAACAGATCATCCGTGATTTGCCGAATTTGTCTGCGCTCTTCGAATACGAATCTTCTAGGCGCATACGCGCATACCGAATTATCCCGCAGAATAACTTTGACAGTGTAGTCGTCATCGACAACCGGCGCATTTAATTTTTCAACCTCTGAAATCATATGCTCTAAATTACTTTTAATATTATTGTCAAAATCTATTTCTATGTCGCGAACTAACTCGTCAACAGATGACGTGGTACAACAGACGTCCGCAGGTAACAAGAATTGCAAATGATTCGTCGAGTTTTCGAATCCTGGATTATAAAAAAGAGCTACTTGTTCATCGGCTAAAAAATTACAACCAAGAATTAAGTCAATGTCCGTATATTCCGAAGGTATGACATGACACATAGTGTCAAAAACTTTATTATCAAATTCGCTAAATCGTAGTTTAATTTTGCGTTTACCGAGAATATTTATAGCATTATTCGTGATGCCATTATACTTTTTGTCTTTATTTTCTAATGAACTTAATGTATTATCCACAAATTTACGAAATGTTGCTAACGGTATAAACGAAATGAGACTGCCCGTGTCCACTAAAGCACGTAGCTTACAATCATTATTTTCTATAAAAACAACGTTTAAGAAAGGCTTACATAACGGAGATTTCTCCGACAACGTCGGCAGAGCGGCGGCGGAAGTGGACGGCTGACTCGTAGAAGCGCTTCCCGACGGAGACGAAACTGACGATTCACCACTGAGTTCTTTCTTCTTCTTCAATTTGTAGCACTCTCCTATGCGATGTCCTGGTTTTTTACAATAAAAGCACAGTAGCTCTGTCGATTCCTTGTCGCTCTCCTGCCCTTGCTCCTTGCGTTGATTTTTTGACTGACCGTTCCCGGGCTTGAACGTTTTGTGTTGACTAGCGTTTTTCTTGTCTATTTCTGCGGTTCCACTAGTGATGACGCGCATTTTTTTTTAAAATTCCTGGACTGTGCTCACACCGAGCGTTAATGCTGCTCTCAGTGATTCTTCCATAATGCTTCCAATCAGTAAATTAATGAGATTTGCTTGTGGTAATTCTAAACGGTGCGCTAACGCGAGTTTGTCTATTGCATACTGATCAAACGTTTCTTTGAAGTAATTCCAGCGTCGAGCCTCTATTTTTTGCATAGTGGCAGTAAAGGAAAGTTCACATTCGAACATTGATATTAACTCTTGTTTCAAAAATTCCCACGACTCTAACGCCCGTCCTGCTTGAAATTCATACCACCGCTTTGCTGAATTTGTCAACTTACTTGAAGCTGCGAGCAGAATAAATTCATCGGACACCCCATGAATTTGGGCGACCTTATCTACTCTTTGCGTCCAGAGGAGAACATTTTCATTTTCTGAACCTCCAAATTCCGGAATCTAACGAACGAGCAACGACACTGCGTTAGCCGTCGGAACCGTATTTATCACTATTACGCGTGCGGCTTCAGGTTGTCCTGGCGGACTTGAGTTTTGCTCCACCGGCGGCTCGTTACTTCTCACTGGCGAGGTACCTGGCGTATCATTTTTCCCTGCCATAACGACCCGTAGTTGCTCCAGGAACATCTCCTGTTGTTGTTGCAAGCAACGGTTCATAATTTCCGCTATCTGATCGATGGAGGTTGTTGAAACTGTCGTCTTACTAATTGATCTGTCTTTCGAAGACGGCAGTACTTGACGTTGCATCGGCTGTAGCGAAGTCGCAGCTGCCGGTTCCTCGACTTCCAAAATAGCCGTATTCTGCTCCAAATGTGACATAATTGCGTCGACCAGTGCCGAATGGGTAACTGATGCTGACCAAACATTATTTTTTCTCGCTAATTTGCGAAGCTGCTCTACCGTCAACCCATCGAGATACTCACGTTCCATTTTGCAGCGTAACTTTAATTCTGTTGCCGATTTGACACAAAGAAAGGCGGGAAGGCCTTTATGAAAACCTTTTCGTCTCGGAATGACGACGTAATTTTTAACAAAAAGGACGATCCGAAACCGTGATACACTACCGAAAGTGTCAAAATTACTCCGAACTTCTTTGAGGGCGACGCGCACGGCGAATGAACAGTCTGATCCCACTTCTGATATTTTAGCTGTAGTATTAATGTCTTGGATATATTTCTATATCGTTCAAATTGTTGTCAAGTGAGGCGAAATAATAATAATAATAATTCTTGCTGTGCTTACACAACACAGTTCACACTGATTAATTAATCCACAAAAATATATTTCACAAATGGTAACTTAACCGAATGTCGACAAATGAGATCGACTGAATGTGTAATTGAATGTCTTAGCGAATGTAAACGAATGGCGGTAAAGTAACTAATGGTGCAAGCATGCACTTCTCAAACTAACGGCACAACGATGTGCGTTACTAAATTTCCGAAGAAAACTAACTAAAGCACGAGGCTTACAAAATGACTCGATTATTCTCAAATGCGCAAGAGATCAAGTGCGTTCCGACGGTCTGCACCTGATCGCGTTTACTTTCCGAGTGTTCGCTTGCGCATATTCGCGGAGCACTCGCTCTGTGCCGAAACTTCTCGAAGATCATGCTCCAGATGCGTGATCACCTATTTCTACATTTCTGCTTTGTCCGCACAGCTGATAAACGTAAACATATACTATCGTTTCAGAATATGTCCATATATGGTAATAACATAAAATAAAGCTATCGATACATAGCAAACAAAACACATGATTCTAGAAATTTCTTACAATACCGTTTGAGTGGTCCTACTTTTAATAAAACGTTTAAAATTCGACATGTTAGGATGAGCATAGCAACCTCTTAGGCCCACTCAAACGGTATGGCATGTGTATTTTTGTATGTTACGTAGTGAAAATAAGTAACGTACAAAAAAACAGCCGGTAACAAATCTTTTTTTTTCACTAAAAAATTTACCACTTTAGCTTTATTTGACGGTCCCTTAGATCCACAGAAAAGGTATGGCACATACCTTCCGATTGGTTTTTTTGACGTGAACTATCACTAGAAACATATGCCAGCAGGTAACATATTAGGAAAAAAACCAAAAATTTTTAACAACTTCAATCACACGCTATCAATTTTAAAACCGCGGGAGGTTTGCCATACTTGCGTTTCCTTCATGTTTACTTAATAAATGACGAATTATGACGATTTCAAGCGGTAACAAATCATGACCATTTTAGTGTCATCATCTCCTGGACTATTACGACCGACTGCTGCCAACCGAATGTTGGCACAAAAAGGAGGAGTATGCGTTTCACCGAAGCGGATCGGTTGTCAGCTAAGATCTCCGTAACTGCAATATATATTCATATCAACTTTTGGCTACAGACTTCTTATTGACCAAGTTTGGTTTAAAGCATATAATTGCCATGAATTTCTTTTCTATAATAAAGAAGTATTTTTGATCAACATGCGATTTGATAAGTTATAAATCAATCCTATTGGTATGTATGTTCTCTGATTGGCTGTCGGATGAATCTAGAAACTAAATTGATTAACCAATGATTAACCAATAAGCAGGGAAGTTTAGTGACCTACAGTTACAGTCAACACACATCTAGTCTGTTCGTATTGTATGTGCTTATTTGTTTGCACTTTGTTTCGCTTTCTTAAGTGCAATCAGAATTTCGTGCAACACGAGCAGATCTATAGTTGGCGGGTAATTAGAGGTATTATAAGAGGTTAAATCTTAGATCATATAGTATAGAAGGAGGATAGTCTCTCGAAAGTGAAGGCGAGTAGAGAGACAGAGAAAAATAAATTAAGATCATAGTTGGTAATGCGCATGACTGTAGGGAGAGAATGCGCGTGCAAGCGAATTACACACAGCTGTCAGCTGCAGTACATTTGATATATAAATTCAAGGTTAAGGTTAAACGACTAATAAATTATTTTGCCAATAAACTCTACTCGTAGAACAGAACTAAACACAGTTTGCGAATAATCAACGTGCTTTCTAGCTTCCACGGTGAATAAAGGCCGCAGCACAGACTTTTGCATAACGCATAAACCATATACATAAAGAATTTGATTGGTCCAATGACTCATGCATAAGAAAATGGACCAATGAAATTCCTTATGCACATGCTTTATGCGTTATGCAAAAGTCTGTGCTCCCCGCTTAAGCATGCGAGGTCGTGCTACAACTTCGGATGGGTGACCGTTTGGGATGCATCATGGAAATTTCCCTATCTTTTCCTTGTTGTATTCCTATGAAATTTCCTTAAAAAAAGGAACACTAAAGGGATTCTATTCTGTTTTCCTAATACATACACTATCATATAAACACATAAACTATCTGTTTTTAATATTTCCATTGAACAGATATATCACAATTATACAGACGTTGACATATACAGATTCGTGGATCATCGAAGTACAGCAGTTCCCGTACGATTGTCAAGGTTAAGCATGCGAGGTCGTGGTACAACTTCGGATGGGTGACCGTTTGGGATGCATCATGAAAATAAATTAATTCTCGAATTTAGAGAAAATTTTTTTTCAGTAATTAAGGAAAACTGACCGGTATTTTACTTAAATTTCTACACGAAGTTTATACGAATTTACTACTGCGTTATTGCACTAGTAGTGACACTAATAGTACTTTTTAGTCATATTTACGTCTCCCTGACGTAATAAAATAACGTCAATAAGATGTGACGTAATCACGTGATATATACGTCAGAATAACGTTACTTTTATGTCATAATTGACGTTATTTGTACCAAAAATTCGCGTCATTATCACGTGACCTGGCTAGCTAGGCCATTGATTCATGCATAAGAAAATGGGCCAATGAAATTCCTTATGCACATGCTTTATGCGTTATGCAAAAGTCTGTGCTCCCCGCTTAAGCATGCGAGGTCGTGCTACAACTTCGGATGGGTGACCGTTTGGGATGCATCATGGAAATTTCCCTATCTTTTCCTTGTTGTATTCCTATGAAATTTCCTTAAAAAAAGGAACACTAAAGGGATTCTATTCTGTTTTCCTAATACATACACTATCATATAAACACATAAACTATCTGTTTTTAATATTTCCATTGAACAGATATATCACAATTATACAGACGTTGACATATACAGATTCGTGGATCATCGAAGTACAGCAGTTCCCGTACGATTGTCAAGGTTAAGCATGCGAGGTCGTGGTACAACTTCGGATGGGTGACCGTTTGGGATGCATCATGAAAATAAATTAATTCTCGAATTTAGAGAAAATTTTTTTTCAGTAATTAAGGAAAACTGACCGGTATTTTACTTAAATTTCTACACGAAGTTTATACGAATTTACTACTGCGTTATTGCACTAGTAGTGACACTAATAGTACTTTTTAGTCATATTTACGTCTCCCTGACGTAATAAAATAACGTCAATAAGATGTGACGTAATCACGTGATATATACGTCAGAATAACGTTACTTTTATGTCATAATTGACGTTATTTGTACCAAAAATTCGCGTCATTATCACGTGACCTGGCTAGCTAGGCCATTGATTCATGCATAAGAAAATGGGCCAATGAAATTCCTTATGCACATGCTTTATGCGTTATGCAAAAGTGTGTGTTGGGGCTCTTATACGCCTATGCTCCTTCTAGTACTATATATGTTCTAAGGGTTAAATCTATTTGTTATAATCATGGATTATTAAAATCATAGATGTGTATGATCGATGCCAAAAAATCGACGCGGAAACATAGAAGGGATCTCACTAATGAGAAGCATAACCAAGTGCAGCGCTAAGCGCACATGTTGCACCTATATCACTCCTCGAGATCAATTGTGTATTTCGAAATGACGTGAAAATTACAAAATTATGCAAAAGTGAGCAAATTTACTAGGATATTTATAATATCATTGGTCAACAACTAATAAATTCGTTCAATTTTGTAATTTTAACTTTGTTTCAAGAAACACAATTACACGCAACGTAATCGAACTCAGAATACCAATCGGAACCCCGTATTATAAGTAACAATGAATAGGACTTTTAATTTATTAGGGACTTTTTAAAAAGAATCATCTCCATCATTGCAAACTCCTTGCAATATTACAATTTCATGTAATAATATTATGTATAGATATATGTACACACATACAGCTTTTAAAAAAGTATGAAATAAAAGAATTTTAAAAATAAATTTA
>NW_017277568.1:101841-104067 GCF_001594065.2 Cyphomyrmex costatus | reverse complement strand
ATTAAAGTGTGAATATTATATACTACGTAAGTAGTTCCCCCCATTACGCGCCGAACTTTTTGTCGAACTTAAAACGCAAATCTAATCAACTACCGTAGTAATATCACAAATTTGATACTTATAGCATCTAAAATTAGATTTTAATAATATGTTGAAAAACACATTAAATTCTTAAATTATAATATTAAAGTAGAACTAAATTTAAATCTGAGAAAAATAATACTAGTTTATGTAATGTATATTTTTTAATATGTGTTGCAACCCTTATTTTAAAATGTTTAAACTAGATTTCTACGACTTATGTATATTGTTATTAATTAAATCTATCTTTTTAAATTATTTTAAACTTTTTAAACCAGACTTTTTAAATAATTTTTAGTTTTTTATTAGTTTCCAATTTTTTAGTTCTTTATTATTTTCTTATTTTTATTTTCTGTTAATTTTAAAATTTTTCTTCTTATTAGTTTGTTAAGTTTTAGTTTTTTAGTTTGTTAATGTAACTCACTTTTGGCAGCAGTCGGGAGTTTTTTTTTTTTTAAATTAATTTTTGTAAAGTTTCCATTTTTGTGTTAAATTTTTTTATTTTTTGTTGTTTTATTAAGATACGTCGTCATTGTCATCATCGTCGACCAGAGAAAATGTCCATCTCGTTTTTTCGATAATAGAGGACCTTTGACTTTATGCGTTATCTCACTCTATCTATCTATTATCTCACTCTATCTATCTATATCTAACCAGCAGACCAGTGTGCATGGCGTATCACATATAACGCGCGCGCGGTTTAACTCTTAAAAAATAAAATATTATTCAATATAATATAAAATATTCATTAATAATATATACAGGGTGTCCCAGTAACTCTGTTACAAGGCAATATCTTTGTTACCGTTAATGATACGCGAAAATGTCTAAGGAAGAAATTGTTTGGTTCGGTGGGGAACATGTATTGGTCACCTTGTTTCTTTTCTAGGTGGAGGCGCTAAAAAGATATAAAGGTCACCTTCCCTTTTTTAAATGGAATTATGTAATTTTTTTTAGATAACGTGATTCCTCTAATTATTTTGCATATAAAAGTATTAAGGTAGAGATACCAAAAAACCAATAAGTTTCGAGATATTTTACACTTTATTTTGATACATATTGACACAAAATGTTAAATAACTCATAAACTGTTGACTTTTTGATTATCGTACCTTAATACTTTTGTGAACAGAATAATGAGATAAATCAAATGGTGTAAAAAAAATACATAGTTGCGTATTTAAAAAATTATCCATTTTGTACACATATTTTTTTTAAAGCAACTATGTATTTTCTTTACACGATTTGATTTATCTCATTATTCTGTTCACAAAAGTATTAAGGTACGATAATAAAAAAATCAACAGTTTACGAGTTATTTAACATTTTGTGTCAATATGTATCAAAATAAAGTGTAAAATATCTCGAAAAATATTGGTTTTTTGGTATCTCTACCTTCATACTTTTATATGCAAAATAATTAAAGGAATCACGTTATCTAAAAAAAATTACATAATTCCATTTAAAAAAGTGGAGGTGACCTTCCTATCTTTTTTGCGCCTCCACCTAGAAAAGAAACAAGGTGACCAATACATGTTACCCTCCGAACCAAACAATTTCTTTCTTAGACATTTTCGCGTATCATTAACGGTAACAGAGATATTGCCTTGTAACAGAGTTACTGGGACACCCTGTATATAGTGTTATTATATGTATATGTACATATACATAAATATTAAAATTAAAATATCAGGAGACGCGGTAGCGTCTCCGGCCATGTTCAAAAACTTTGAGACGCTACAAGTCTCTTATCCCGAGCAACCAAAGTCCATTTTTGGGAGGTGCATAATTACTAAAATATAAAAAATTTTGAATCGAACGTTATATGTCTTGAAAGGCGGCATCGCCACGAGTAATTTGAGCCAAAAAAATTTTTAATCGGTCAAGCCGTTATGGAGATATAAGCGGTCGAAAAGTGGTGATTTTAATGAAAAATTAAGAAACGTCTCCTTCTCCTTCTCCTTCTTCTCTATCCGCATTTTTAAACTTTTCAACATCCTCTCTCACCATTCACTCGCACCTCCACCATCTTTGGCCCACCGAACCTCCTCCACTCGCCCCTCCCCCTCCCTCCACCACCCACTCCCGCCACCCCTCTCTTTCGCTGTATTTAACACTCTTTCGTTATTTCAATTTTTTAACATC
>NW_017277568.1:97325-98146 GCF_001594065.2 Cyphomyrmex costatus | reverse complement strand
GTATCTATTTTCTCCGGTAAGATTGCCATACAAACGTCATCCACATATCTAAAATAAAAAAGAAGGTCACCTCTGAATGGTGGCAAGCTCACAGTCTCCAATCTCCTCATCACCAAATCAGCGATAATAGGTGACAAAGGTGAACCCATGGATGTGCCAAAATACTGTCTATATGTCTTGTTATCAAAAACAAAAAAAGTTGATTCTAAAACAAATTTAATCGCTTTCTGAAATTCTTCCCTTGGCAATGGACAACCTCTCGAAATGTAACACCACTGTTCATCAATACAATCCAACGCAATATCGATAGGAACATTGGTGAACAGTGAAACCACATCCAAAGAAATCAATTCAAAACCATCTGCATTATTAAAACATTTCAATTTTTCAATTAACTTAAAACTATTTTTAATATTACTATCTGCCACAGGAATTGTTTCAAAAAGAATTTCATGTAAAAAGGAAGCCAAAGAATGCAACGGACTCCCTATTGAAGAGACTATAATTCTTAATGGACAATCTGGTTTATGGATCTTTGGCAACCCATAGGCTCTCGGAAGCATACCATCACTGCAATACAATTTTCTATATTCAGAACCATTTATATAATCTTTGTTCTTCCAATCAGTCAGCATTACTCTTAAAGATGATGTAAGTTTTTTCGTAGGATCTTTTTTGATAATCTCGTATGTGTTACTGTCGCCAAACAATGAATTCATGTTAGAAACATAAACATCCTTGTCAAGTGCGACCGTAACATTACCTTTATCTGCGTGAGTGTAAATCACATTAGGATGTTTCTTTATAAAATCTACAGTATG
>NW_017277568.1:76384-95157 GCF_001594065.2 Cyphomyrmex costatus | reverse complement strand
AAGGATGATATTTATTGGGTTTTTTATTTTGTGATTAGGTAATCGTTTTAATTTTGAAAGGTTCAATTTTTGTAGTTTTCATTTACTTTTCGTGGTACATAACATAGAAAATAACATAATATGTTCACTTTGAACTGGCACATTTAGTAATATATCAGTTACTTTTCGTGGTCATATATTATATTAGATAGTATCATTTAAAGTATTAAAGGTTTAAATTATTATGTTACATTATTAGATAATCATTTTAATTTAGAAAAGTTCAAATTTTTGGGGATAATTTTCAAAGGTTGAAATTTATTGGGTTTTCTATTTTGTGGTTAGGTAATCGTTTTAATTTATGGAGGATCAAATTTTTGCGGTTAGTTTTCAAAGGTTTAAATTTGTTGGGTTTTTTAATTTGCGAGGATCTATTTTTGAACATGGCTTGACCTTTTCATTTTAATGATCGAAATATAGAGAAACTATGTGTCCAGGTATTCACTATCGAGGAATTAAGTGTCTAGATGTAGTCTATATGTTCGTCGTCGAGGAAGTGAGTGTCTAAATGTTCGCCTTCGAGGAAGTGAGTGTCTAGGTGTTCGCTGTCGACGAAATAGGTGTCTAGGTGTTCGTCTTCGAGGAATTAAGTGTCTAGGTGTTCGCCTTCGAGAAAGTGAGTGTCTATGTGTTCGACGTCGAGGAAGTGAGTGTCTTGGTGTTCGCCGTCGAGGATATGGGTGTCCAGGTGTTCGCCTTCGAGGAAGTGAGTGTCTAAGTGTTCGCCTTCGAGAAAGTGAGTGTCTAGGTGTTCGCCGTCGAAGAAATGGGTATCTAGTTTGTTTGTTTGTAAGAAACATCGTCGTCGTCGTCACCGTCATTGTTGGCAGCTACGAAGTGAGGAAATACATTCTGGAATTTTTGGCGCAAGAGATAAATGTGGTCGCGACGTGTATCTATAAATCTATAATATCGACCGCTGCGATCTGTACTATCGTTAAAGTCGGATTAAGAGTCTCGGCAATAACAAATGATTGAGGTTAGGAAATCTGTCATATCGATGGCATAGATGAACACGTAAGTGAGGTAAGAATAAATATCGATCGCTGCGATCTGTACGATCGTTAAAGTCGGATTAAAGGCCGCAGCACACACTTTGGCATAACGCATAAAGCATGTGCATAAGGAATTACATTGGCCCATTTTCTTTATGCATCAGTCAATGGATCAATCAGATTCTTTATGTATATGGTTTATGCGTTATGCAAAAGTGTGTGCTGCGGCCTTAAAAGCCTCGACAATAACAAAGGATTGAGGTTAAGAAACCTGTTACACCGATGGCTAGACGAACACGTAAGTAAATTAGAATAAATAAATATTTTCTGCTTTATTACACAAATTTTCTGCTATAAAACACATTCTGCTGTAAGAATACAAATCATTTTCTATATAATTTATTTTGTTTTTACAGCATTTGGTTAGGTTACTTATTTACCGAGACACTACCGTGTCTCCAGATCTGGTAGTTTATTTCAATTAATCAGATAAGTTTTACAACATTAATTCTCTATTGTTATATAATTATGAAAGAGTTGATTCTTTGTGCTTTGTTGATAGAAAAAGTGTGAAAAGAAAAAAAATATGGATTTAAAAGAACCTTGCTGTTTCTTTTCAGGACATTCCCTTCAATAAATCCGAAAATAAAATACAGCACAAAGAATTAATTCTTTTATAATAATAAAGATAAAACTAATTTGATACAGTTACTCAAAATATAAAATTACTTGGAATAGTATTGAAATCTTTAAAACTTTAAATAATTAAATAATAATGAAATATATTATAATGGAAAGTAACTGAAATATTATTGAAGATGCCAGTTCAAAGTGAACATTCATAAATGTATATCCTTTTGTTGCATATATACGTGATAAAGATTTAACAACACATGCACACTAGTTGTTTACAATAGTAATGTTAAATCATTATTACGTATATATGCAACAAAAGAATATGCACTTTATGTATGTTTACTTTGAACTGGCACCTTAAATAGTATATGAGTCATTTTTCATGGTAATATGTATAAATTACGTTAAAATAGACAATTTGGTATAAAAATTCTTTTAAAATTAATACTGATCTTTTGTGATTTATTTTTAAAATATGATAAACTATTACAGTTTTTGATCTCTCACCTAGAACGCTTTTTTTGATTCAAGATTTTGCAGTGTAAGTTAACTAGTTTTCAATCAAGTATATCTTCATAAGTATACGTTTACAAATTATTATTCTAATTAATAACTAATATCGTGAAGAAAGATTGTTCTGATAATCAATTTCGCAATGACATTATACCAAAAAAGTTTATTACATTTATTAGCATATTATTTGATTATATGTATGTAATATTTTGACATTAGAATAAATACATATTCACTTTCATTGCATTATCTTTCAATAATAAAATGTATTAATTTAAAATATTTTACAAAGCATCAATGAAGACATACGGAGAAATTCCGTTCGGATATCATTACCAAGAAACAGAGATCATAATAGATTTCTTAATACTAAACATTAGAAAGAAGCATAAATGATGTATAAGAAGAATATTTATTTATGTAAATGTGTCGATGAGGGGACTCCCCTCCAATGACTTTGACCTTGACATATGTTGTCAAAGTCATAATCCTGAGTAACCTCCAATAGATTCTAGCCGTCGCTCGTCCTTCGTTAAAGAGTTATTAGCAATTATAGTTTTAAAATAAACGTATTATTTCTGCTATACATGTATGATATGAAGTACTATTCTACACCTTTCCCTGTTCAGAAACGTTGAACTTTCCATGGGAATTAACTTTCACCTCCTCCTCTGCACAGGGGCACACGACTTCTAAGATTGTATTGTTGCTATGATAGTACTATCGGGGCAGACTTCTGTCGACGGTGTGGGTGCGGGAGGGGGGCGAAAGGCCACCCCCTTGCACCCGCCCGTGTGTGTGTGTGTGTGTGTGTAAAATATCAAGTAATAGACTCATAATCGTTATATAACGAATGGAACACACACACACACACACACACACACACACACACACACACACGGGCGGGTGCAAGGGGGTGGCCTCCGGCCCCCTCCCCCGCACCCACTCCGTCGACAGAGGTCTGCCCCGACAGTACTATCATAGCAACAGTACAATCGTAGAAGTCGTGTGCTCCTGGGCAAGGAGGGGGGGGTGAAAGTGAAAGTTACTTCGCGTGGAAATTTCAACGTTTCTGAACAGGGGAAGATGTAGAATAGTATTCAATATCATACATGTATTATATGTATATTATACCTTAATTTTAAAATTGCAACAGTGCAAGCACAGAAGTCGTACGCCCCTTGGAGGGGGGGGGGGGGGGGGAGGAATTGGAGTTTGTGTAGTGTAGGAAGTCAAAATGTATGTGTAGAATAATATTTAAGATGGTATATAGCAGAAATAAGACGTTATTTTTAAAACTTTGATTGTTAATAACTCTTTAACGAAGGACGAGCGATGGCTAATACCTGCCGGAGGTTACTCAGGGTCATGACCTTGACAACATATGTCAAGATCAAGGTCATCGGAAGGTGGTCCCCTTTTGTAAAGGTTTACTCAGTCTTTTATTACAGAATTTCAATCATTACATCGAACTGTCAAAGTTGTTAAATAAGTTATGTCAAATAGTAAATTAATTTATCATATTTCTTTAATAAACTGGAAGAAATTAAATGACTAAAAATATAATTTTTGTACTATAATGCTATAATGTTTTACTACAAATAGAGTTTTCCTACAAATAAATAAATAAATAAAAATGAATAAATAAAATAAAATGAAATAAAAATAAAAATAAAACAAATAAATAAATAAATATTATAAACTTTTTCATCAAAATCGATTGTTAATTAAATGAGTAACAACTTCTTTCATTTTTTAAATACACTAATTTTTTACATATGTATAAACATTTTTATTGATTAGTGTGCTATAGTTTAATATTATAATGATACTATTTACAGCAGCTGTTCGAAGTGGCCACGATGGCAATCAACACATAATCGAGCGCGCCAAAGAAGACTTGACGTAGCGTTCGCGATCATGTCCGATGTTATGGTAGCAAACGCTTCTATTATTTTATCTTCTAATTCTTCGCGATCATTAATCCGTTCCTTATACACATAATTGAAAATTTATGTTCAATTTAACGTACTATACATATTTCACAAGTCAACCAAACGGTTCACTCAAATTCTTATGTTAATTTAACAAAAAATGATTATGTTAGAAAGTAACGCAAACATTATGTAAAAACAAATTGAAACAAAAAGTATAATATTGACACAATTTCCAAGTAAAGTGTGGAAAGCATGTTTTCTCAATAAAATTGACATCTGTGGTATGTTAAATTAATATGTATTTTATTCATTATCTTAGAATTTACGTTTCAGAAAACATTATTTTTATATTATTTATTCATTTACTCATAAATTTTGTCATTTTGACACACTTCAGAAATGTTGAATAACAATTTAACAAAAATATTTTGATAACGTAATCACATTATGTTAAATTAACACTCGAAAATGTTAAAAATTCAACACAAAATTTTAATAAGGACTTGAATGGACGTTTTTTGAAACAAACATAAAATGTGTTTTACTTTGTACACATGTTGTTTTACGCGTCCCCATAGAAAATAATTCATCGGAGTCAGATCAGGTGACCGGGCAGGCCAACTTCTAGGGCCATTGCATCCAATCCATCTGTGTAAAAATTTTTTGTTCAATGTCTGTTGAACAATGCGCGAATTATGCGGTGGCGCTCCGTCTTGTTGATACGTCATGTTTTGCCGTACATTTAAGGGTACATCTTCCAATAATTTTGGCAAATCAGTGATCAAAAAATCATTATACATGGCGCTATTAAGTTTTGCAGGCATTTCGAAAGGTCCAATCTGCAATTTGATATTGAAAGCATTATTTGTATTAGATTTTAATTGTACAGTTTGATTTAAAAATCATGCAATATAAAAAATTGACTTACTATTGAATAGAAATTTATTCACTTCAGCATACATAGCCAAGAAGGGGACTTGGTTTACATAAATAAAATACCTATTGCACACATTCTTCCATACCTTCTATGTTTACTTCGCACGCTCCTCTGAAGCATACTCTATACCAGGGAATGGAAGTAACTCGTTACTTGTAACGAAGTTACAGTTACAAGTTACTTTTTTGGTAACTTTACTGGTAACTGCGTTACTTTCTTTTTTTGGTAACTGTAACGGTAACGAGTTACATTTTTTGGGTAACGGTAACGAAATTTACAGTTACTTTTGTCGTTACTTTGCACACGATTGAACACGGTTCGATTGGATACATGCTATTTACAGCGCTTATCAATAAGACTTGAAAGCCCTTAGATATTCGGCCGTATGATTCAGTAATTATTTTACACTTCTATCTTCTATGTAATACATAGGACATACAAATATTTCAGTTTGCTGCATATTTTACAGGTTTTAGAATTACAAAATTGTGTTTAAAAAAAATTAAAAAATAAATTAAATAATAGTAAAATGAGAAGGGCTACGAACCCAAAAGCGAAACAGTTTAAAAGACGATGACAATAAGTGTCGAAACGTCGTTTGTTTTTATCTTGTTTTATCCATGTTGTTGTTCTAATATATATTTATACATTTAATTACATTGTCATCGTCGTTCTTATCGGAAATAAACTGTTTCATTTTTGGCTCGTAACCCTTCTCATTTTACTTTTATTTAATTTATTATTTGAGCCATTCTACATTGTTTTTTTTTTTTTAAATAAAACTATATATTTGTCAGTATTACATATAAAAAAAATGCAAAAGTACATTTTTAAATTGATTTTAAAAAAGTAACGGAAAAGTAACGAAAAGTTATTTTTCAAGTAACGGTAACTGTAACGAGTTACTTTTAAAAAGCGATAACTGTAACTGTAACTAGTTACATTTTTTACTCGGTAACGAGTAACTGTAACTAGTTACTTTTAAAAAGTAACTTTCCATTCCCTGCTCTATACACAGCCATATACTATCACAATTTGCGCTTAAATCACAACTCATGTCGCCTATCTATCTTAATATCTAAGTGACTAAATACTAAGTGTCTCACCTCACAATTCCCGCTTTTTATCTATACACTACTTTCACATACATCCACTCTCTTAAACCTGTACACGCCTACTAATACCTCAATTATTCAGTCTGAAATTTCTTTTGCCTCACATTCTACACCTTTCTTTTGATCCCTATTTCTGAGTACCTTCTCTCTCTGTCTTTCCAAAGTTTATACAGTATCCTACCTTTCGTTTCGTCCAACCTTTCGTTCCATAAATTTTCAAAAATCGACTCCTCCCCACCCATGTCTTTGAAATTAATCTTTAACCCTTTACACTCCCTGATATAATGCGAAATATTATCCTTCCCTGACTCACAGAAAATGCATTTCCTTTTACCCTCCTCTAACCAGTACTTGTTATCCTCTTCTAAATTCCCACACCTCAATTTCATTAGCGCTCTTACCTCATCTCCTCTTTTTCAATCTTTTAAATTCTCCAATTTCAGGTAGGCCGGTAAGGCAAGCACAGAACTCCATGTCTTATACCTCTCATTATACCTTGCTTTCCTAATTTTGCCCTCCTCCCATTGCCTCTGTATATCCCTCTCCCTGTTAATTAACTCAACTTCAAAACCTTCTCTACCATTCATTACTTCACTCGCATCTATTCCCCAACCATTCCTATTATAATAACTTATCCTCTCCTGACCATATAAATCTCCCCACCCGTTATTCCTCTTATCTTCCCAGCATCTAACAACCAAATCTCCTACTTCCCCTGATTTTATCCTCTGTTCATATCTCCTGGCTCTGATTCCCCACCCTACCCTCATTTTATCCATTACTAACTCCCTCATAATAACATACCTTGGTGTACAGAAATCTAGCCTAAACATCCACCTAACATAATCCATCATTACCTTTTCCAATTCTGCTCTCTCCAGCCATCCCCAAATTTCCACCCCGTATGCCATTACACTTTGGACCAAGTATTTGAAAAGAGTCCACCTTCTCCTAAAATCATTTCTACACCACCTTTCCCCCAATCCCCATACCTTCCTCCCCACCAGACTCCCTTTTCTTCTTAATTCCTTGATATGGTCCCCATAGTTCCCTTTCCTGTTTAACATAAAACCTAAATATTTAAACATTTGAACCTCTTCTATTACCTTATCACTCCATTTCCATAATTCTAACTTCTCATTTCGCTTTTTATTACACACTAGTACCTTCGTTTTTTCCGTACATAACTCAAGACTCTTTTCCTTTATAAATCTCTTGAAAGTAATCATCATATCCTGCAGCGTTTCTCTATTCCTCGCAATTAATACTATGTCATCCGCATACGCAAGATTCCATATCCTATTTCCGCCTACCATTATACCGCCTATACCCCTAGTTCTTAATTTTTCATCTGAGTCCGCAATGTACAAGTTAAAAAGGAGTGGACTCATCACACAGCCCTGCCTCACTCCTCTCCTTGTTATAAAGCTTTCGGTATTTCCTGACTTCGTCCGGATCATTACCTCCGTTTTTTCGTATATTATCTCTGTAGCGCGCGGGGCAGGATTGCCCAAGTTAGCGACAGTGTGTGAGAGAGTGGGGAGCGAGGAGAGAAGAACGTGATGGCGTGTGGCGTGCAGGCATTGTAAGCGCGAACGAAGAAAAATAAAGTTTAAGTTCATTTCCTACAACTCAGAAGTGGGATGTCTCTCCGCAAATTCGGCCAGAGAAGACAACGCGAGTGAATCTCACATTAGGAAGATTACGAGTTACGTGTGACGACGAGACGTCGAGCATTCGGCCGGCGTGCAAGTATAAGAACGGTGCGTCGAAGTCATGCTCATGGAAACCGTGTATCGAAACGGACTTATGTGAACTGTGCGACGAACTTATGAACCGGGCTCATGATTTAGTAGGTTGGTCAAATTATGAAAACATTACGTTACGTTACGGGCGGAAGTAAAGAGGCAGGCCATTTTGTGCATTGAAGGACCGGTAACGCATTTCTTTTCTGCCATCTTGAGCAAGACGCGTACAGGCGTTATTCAAGGATTATTTCGCGCGTCACGAGACGACCGGTAGAGACAGCAGTACTACCATCTTATGTATTGATACGCAGTGACAGTCGATAAGACGGCCGTTACTTATCGAATGGTAATTCGAGCCCGCGATCGCGTAGCGCGGACTTATACTTTACGAGATCGATATTACGGAATCGATTACGGACGATAGAGCTTCCTATCTACATTTATTTACGAGTGCATGTAGTGGGAGCCGCCACCATTATGGAAAGAGCGAGTCAATTTACGGTAGCCGAACTTAAAGAAATAGCGAGAAGGTTGAATGTATCATCGTCGGGACTGAAGGTCGAAATAATCAAGAGGTTAATGGAAGCGGATCCAAAGGGAACGTGGATGGACGAAGGTGGGTCCATTCATGAAGAAGATGACGAACGAGAAGATGTCCAGCTTAGGCTCGAGCGTGATAGAAACGAATTGCTGCGTCAAGAACTCGAGTTAGCGAAAAGAGAAAGAGATGTGGCACAACGAGAAGCGGTATTAGCGCGACGAGAACTAGAGCTGACAAACAGAGGAAATCCGGCGATGGGCCACCAAGGGCGCGAAGGCCACGTGAACGAATTACGGTCCCAGCAACGGGTGGAAGCACGTGCAACGCCACAATTACGAGCAGATGTCAAAGGTATCGGAGACCTATTAGGCGAGTTCGATGGAAGTAATCCTTATTTCGAAGATTGGGAGAAGCAAGTCCGACTTGTCAAAAGACTGTTTACGGTGGACGACGCAATTATGAAAATAATTATTAGCTCGAAGCTTAAGGGAACAGCGGATAGATGGTTCCGCTCGAAATCGGAGCATACCGAAATGACACTTGACGAACTGCTCCTAGCGATGAAAGATGGATTCGATCAGCGGCCGAGCAAGGTGGATCGTCTCAAGAAATTTGAAGCACGAACGTGGCAAACGAACGAGTCCTTCTGCCATTATTACCACGAGAAACTTATTTTGGGAAACCTGGTGCCGATTTAAGAAGACGATTTAGTGGACTATTTAGTAGACGGAATACCAGACTCAATGCTACGAAATCAGGCACGGATGCAAAATTTCAACACGGTGAAGGACCTGTTGAATGGATTTCGGAAAATCTCTCTTTCGAACCGGACGAAGAAAACCACATCTCAAGGGGTTGAGAAAACTGCTGAAAATTTGAAGACAAAGGCAAGCACCGAAGTTAAGCCGCAGAAGCCGAAGGCGGTGAAGGAAGAAAAGGGCGAAAAGCAAATCAAGTGTTACAATTGCAATCAGCCAGGACATCTAGCGAAAGACTGTCAGAAGCCCCGGAGGGAACGAGGCTCCTGTTATACCTGTGGCGACTTCGGACATATGGCGGCAGATTGTCCGAGTAAAAGTTCGAAGGATGGAGAAAAGACTCCGCCAGTATCTAACGTCTATGAAGATCCAGAGGAGGAAGGCAGTGTCGAACACCGAAAGACAATAACTTATGAATTAGAGGACTCTAGTATGCGGCGAGTATTATGTTTAGATACGCTCCTAGACACAGGTAGCCCCATTAGTTTCGTGAAAGAACGTTTTATTGATAAACAGAATATCATTCCATTAGATGCGTCTGATCGCGATTATTTTGGTTGCAAGGGTGTAATGTTAAGTTTCATAGGTAAGATTTATGCGACAGTGACGATAGACAACGATGTCAGAAAGAAACTCCGGATGTATGTGGCGCCTGAGAATACAACGTTAACGCCAGCTTTGATAGGTAGGGACATCTTAAGAAAATTTGGGTTTCAATTGATAGTTCCCATCACTGACGACGTCAGGCAGGAAACTGTAAGTATTAATGTTATTGAAAATAAAGATAGTCTGGTGGATGACTTACGGATAAATCCGACAGTGCCTTATGACGCTAAGAAAGAGTTAAGACGAGTGTTTCAGGAATTTTACGCAGACGTTCCCAAACTAACAGAGCCTAAAACAAAATCAGAGTTAAAGTTACGACTGACAAATACAGAACCGTTTCATAGTACGCCACGTAAACTCTCGTATGACAGACAACAGAAACTTCGAGTAATATTAGATGAACTTTTAAAAAAAGGGTATATACAAGACAGTGACTCGGAGTTCGCGTCTCCTATTGTACTTACGGAAAAAAGGAACGGAAAGTTACGTTTATGTGTTGACTATCGGGCCCTCAACAAGGTTACCGCTAGAGACAATTATCCGATGCCTCTCATCGAGGATCAACTAACAATCGCTGCAAACAAGAAATATTTTTCATTATTAGATTTGAAAGACGGGTTTCATCACGTGCGGATGGCGGAGGAGGCAGTCAAGTACACATCGTTTGTGACTCCCCTAGGACAGTACGAGTGGCTGAGGATGCCTTTCGGACTCCGTACCGCGCCAGCAGCATTCCAACGATACATAAATCTCGCCTTGACCGAATTCACCAGAGCAGGCGATATGGCGATTTACATGGACGATATATTAGTGGCCACTGAGACGCTGGAGCACCATTTGGAGGTTTTAAAACGCGTGTTTAAGACTTTGGCAGAAAATCATTTAGAATTGCGTATCGATAAATGTTACTTCTTGCAAACGGAAATAGAGTATCTCGGTTATGTGATCTCAGGACAGGGAGTGAGACCGACGCGACGTGGAGTGGAAGCTATCGAAAAATTCCCTATTCCGAAAAATACGCGGGATGTGCGTGGTTTTCTTGGACTCTGCTCATATTTCCGGAAATTTATTGAGCATTTCGCGGCTATTGCCAAGCCACTTTACGATTTAACGAAAATGAGCGCGACATTTAAATTCGGAAATCTAGAACACGAAGCATTTAAGACGTTAAAAGCCAAACTTATGGAAGCCCCAATTCTAGCCATTTACAATCCGAATGATTTAACCGAACTGCACTGTGATGCCAGTTCGGCAGGTTACGGAGCAATTCTTATGCACAGAAAATCGGACGGAAAAATGCACCCGGTGTTTTATTTTTCTAAACGAACGACGGACAAAGAAGCAAAATTGCATAGCTTCGAACTCGAAACGTTAGCCATAATTTACGTTTTAGAACGATTCAGGATTTATCTACAAGGGTTAAAGTTTAAGATTATGACGGACTGTAGCGCGGTCACAATGACTTTGAAGAAGAAGGACGTAAATCGTAGAGTTGAACGGTGGGCAATTGCGTTGCTAGATTACGACTACGAGTTAGAATACAGGGCAGGTACACGTATGCGTCACGTGACGCTCTCAGCCGGACTATTAATGTAGTAGAAGAAAATCCGATAGAGTGGAATATAACTGTATGTCAGGGACAAGACACGGAAATTCTAAAAATCCGTGATCAATTAGAGAGGTCAGAAAATCAATTTTATGAGTTAAGGAACGGGCTGGTTTACCGCAAATTCGATAACAGACTATTATTTTACGTACCCCAACAAATGGAGAGAAATGTTTTATATAAATATCACGACGAATTAGGCCATTTAGGGACCGAGAAAACAGCTCAAGCAATTCTCGGAAGTTATTGGTTCCCGAAACTCTGCGAAAAGGTAAATTGCCACATTAAGAATTGCTTAAAATGTATTACGTTTTCCCCAGTTAGCGGTAAAGTCGAAGGATTGATTCATTCAATACCTAAAGGGAATCTTCCCTTCGGTACATTAGACGTGGATCATCTGGGACCAATAGACAAAAAGCGATCACTTAAACAACATCTACTAGTCACAGTAGACTCTTTTACAAAGTTTGTCAAACTTTATCCTGTTAAAACGACTTCCAGTAAGGAAGCGATCAATTGCTTGCAACAGTATTTCGAACATTACTCACGACCGGAGACAATAATTACGGACAGAGGTAGTTGCTTCACGAGCACAGAATTTGAGAGTTTTCTGAAAGATCAGGGAATCAAGCACGTTAAGGTAGCCACAGGGTCTCCGCAGGCTAATGGTCAGGTTGAAAGAGTCAACCGGACTCTGACTCCGATGTTGGCTAAATTATCTGACGATTCGGCGGGTAAATACTGGTACAAAGTTATACCCGAAATCGAATACGCGCTGAACAATTCCGTAAGTAGAGTAACGGATGAGACCCCGTGCCGGTTGCTATTCGGAGTGAAACAACGAGACAAGCCTGTAGATAACTTAAGCGAATACTTACAAAACGAGATTGAGCGAGAACGCTGTAACTTAGATGAAATTAAAACGTGTGCGTCTGATAGAGTCCTACGGTCGCAGAAATATAATAAAGAATATGCAGACAGTAAGCGTAAGGAAGCGCGTAGTTACTCGGTAGGCGATTTAGTTTCCATCAAGAATTTTGACAGCACGTCTGGAGCGTCGCGAAAACTCATACCTATATTTAAAGGGACGTACAAGATTGCAGAGGAATTAGACAATGATAGGTATGTAGTTACCGATGTAGATGGGTTTCTGAATACCCTCCGCCCGTACCGAGGGGTCTGGCAAGCCACTAACTTGCGACCGTGGCAACAGGAGTAAAAGTAAACATTTAATCTCGAAATCGATGTAAAATTTAGTTCATAAGTATCTGAGTTCATACAATGTTATGTAATATTTAGTTCATAAGTATCTAAGTTCCTTTAATGTTATGCAAGTTTTAGTTTATAAGCAATTTACAAGCGTTTCTTATTTGTCAAGTTTATATTGAGTTATGTTGGATTCTCTTAAAGTATGCAAGTTACAAATCTGAAATTAATATCTTTTGTTATCCTGTCGGGACGACAGGTAGTCAGAATTGGCCGATTGTAGCGCGCGGGGCAGGATTGCCCAAGTTGGCGACAGTGTGTGAGAGAGTGGGGAGCGAGGAGAGAAGAACGTGATGGCGTGTGGCGTGCAGGTATTGTAAGCGCGAACGAAGAAAAATAAAGTTTAAGTTCATTTCCTACATCTCCAACCTCGTGACGATTCCTTCCATGACTCCTTTGTCTCTCAGAGTTCTCTACAGTTTCCCTCTATCCACCTTGTCAAAAGCAGCCTTCAGATCCGCAAACATCATGAAAACTTTCCTATTTCCTTCTTCCGTCAAACTTTCTCTTTGTATAACGTGTGACAGCACAAAATATTATCCATGGTTGACCTTCCTCTTCTAAAACCTGCTTGCGTTTCTGGTATCATACCTTTTCCTTCTGCTTCTTTTTCCAAATGGTTTCTTAAAATCTCCGCATATATTTTATACGCAGTACAAAGCAGAGAAGTGCCTCTATAGTTCCTGACCTCATTACAGTCACCTCTCTTATACAAAGGCACAACTATACTTTTTCTCCAATCTTCGGGCATTCTGTTCTCCGTCTATATTTTCCTCATTAAGGAGACCAATTCCTTCCATAGACCTTCTCTTGCGAACCTCTAGGCACAACTATACTTTTTCTCCAATCTTCGGGCATTCTGTTCTCCGTCCATATTTTCCTCATTAAGGAGACCAATTCCTTCCATAGACCTTCTCTTGCGAACCTTCAAGCTTCCATTGGTATACCATCTACATCTACCGCCTTTCCTGTCTTCATTTTTCTTACAGCCTTTATAATTTCTCCTTCCTCTAATTCTTCGCTTACAGATCCCGTTGTTTCCTTTACGTTTTTTTCTAATCTATCAACCATTTCTTCACCTTCTAACAATTCAATAAAGTAATTCCTCCACGTTTCCTTGGCAATACTATTATTCATCCTTCTCCTATTACCTCTCTTTCTATTTATGAACTTCCATATGTCCGCTTCCCTCTTCAGATTTCTCAATTCCTCTTCCTCTGTCACTCTTTTCTCTCTCTGTTTTTCCTCCAATAGATCCTTAAAATTTTTCTTCTCCTTGATGTATTCCGTTTTCTCGATTTTTCCTGCCCTCCACTTCCAAAATATTCTCTTCACCGCTCTCTTTTTTCTCGTGCAACTTCTGTCCCACCAGTCTTTATATCCTAAAGCCTTCCTTCTTATGATTCTCCTTTTCTTCACCATTGCATTATGTACAAAACTCTTTATCCTATCCCACATTTCCTCCATATCTACGACATCCTTTGGCTCTTGTTGATCCAATTCTCTTCCATGTTCCCAAATTTCCGTCTTCTCCTGGTAAATTTCAATTGCCTCTTTGTCCCACGAAATTATTTCTATCGTTCTTCCTTCATCCTTCTCCACTTCTGTGTTGTCATCTTCAGCTCCTATTTCCAGCATTTTCAGACGCAGCGGCTGATGATCAGAGTCCACTCTTACATCCACTCTAAATTCTGTAATCCTACCATGCAAAACCTCACTTACTAAAATATAATCTATCACTGAGCAACCTCTCGCCCCCACATACGTATATTCACCCTCCCAATCTCCTGCCGTGCATCCATTCAGTATATACAGCCCATTATCCTCCGCCCATTCTATTAGTCTTTTTCCATTATTTCCTACTACCTTGTCCTTGCTATATCTCACACTTACATCCTCATTTAACTCTATCCCTCCTAATTCTCCAGTTCTTATATTAAAGTCTCCTCCTATTATTAATTCTCTAATCTCTTCATCTCTTATAATTTCCTCCAATTTCTCAATCAAACGTTTACCACCTTGCTCGCCATAAACTGAAATAATTCTTCTTTTCTTCCCTTTCAATATCACTTCCGTACTTATTATACCTACCTCCTCTTCCTTTATTAATTTATCATTGGCTATCCCCCATCCTTTTCTTATACCTATCAAAAAACCACCCTTGGCCCTACCTCTCTTCCCTTCCTTTTTTGCAAAACTACAATCCCACACATGTGATCCAGGTAAGTTGTTCTTTAACCTATTCCACCCCCTCTCCTCTATCCAAGTTTCACACAGGCTAATATAATCAAAACTATTAACATATTTCCAAAACTCACTGTCCTTATTTTCAATCCCCGCGCAATTCCAAAATAACATCTCTCTGTTTATGAGACCCTCCCTATTAATATTCCCATTAGATCCTCTTCCTATTTTTTGACATTTTCTTTTTCTTATCTTACTTCCTCTTTACACCCTTGCCTTTCCTTTTCTTGTTATTAATCTTCCCCCCTTCTTGGCTCACCCAAAATTTCTATCACTACTATTGTTCTCTCCTTTGTCCTTCACTTCTCCCTTTTCCCCCCTAATTTTAAACCCTACCTCCTCCATTCTCTCTATCTCTGCCCACGACATCCACACTCCCTTCACATTAACTCTGCCTAATCCTACTTTTATCTCCTCACCTTCTCCTTTTTCTTTTCTCTGCTTTACCCATCTGCTTATTCTTTCTTGAACTTTCCTATCCTCGAAACTCAAATCGTTTTCAATGAAAATTTTACCTCCCTTTAATTTGTGCTTGTTAACCATTACCTCTTTCTTCTCACTTTCATTTCTTAGCCTAACTATTATTACCGGTCCGCTTTTCCAACATTTTTCGATCTCGCACTCAACTCCCACTTTTTCTTTTAAAAAATCCTTTGCCCATGCCTTATTTCTTTCCGCCTCTTTCATCAATCCTACCTCTGTCTCTGTTATTCCTTTTATCACTATATTATGTCTCCTTTCATCCCTGTCTTTTTCCCATACTAACCTCTTAATTGTATCCACTTCCTTAACATTAAGTCTCCCTATGCTTCCTATAGATCTTGATCTTCCCCTACTACAATCATTCTTATATCTCATACTTCTGTCTTCACTATATGCACTCGCGACTTCCCTCTCCCCCTCTCCCTCTAAATTGCTATCTGATCTTAGTCTCTTTTCCATTTCCTCTATTTTTGCCAGGCACCTATTTTCTATAATTTCTATCTTTTTCTTAAAATCACGATCTACTTCCTCTAGTTTCTCCCTAAACCAGTTCTCTCTCTCTACCGCCTTTTCCTCCATTTTCCTAATTTTATCCTCCCATATCC
Source organism: Cyphomyrmex costatus (assembly GCF_001594065.2). Lineage (NCBI taxonomy): Eukaryota > Metazoa > Arthropoda > Insecta > Hymenoptera > Formicidae > Cyphomyrmex > Cyphomyrmex costatus. The sequence continues at coordinate 79,128 of NW_017277568.1, read as the reverse complement.
TTTCTTTGACTCTAAAACTGTCCATCATAGCCTTGAAATCCTTTTGATATTGTCCAAATCTATTCTTTACCTCATCCTCTACCTCTACCTCCTCTCCCCCCTTCGTTCCTATTTGAAAAGATATCTTTTTTCCTGCCTCCTTAATTTCCGTAACTAATTTCTTCTGCTTCGGATCCACCTTACCTTTTCCCGCCTTTTCCGTTATACCCGCCGTGTCTCTCGGCATCCTAACCTCCTTCCGTAACCTACCTCGAAACTTTCCTGATTCCTAATCCTATACCTTACGAGTAGCCTCTCCTCCACGTACTCTATGTGTACACGCTACGCTCTATCGGATACACACCTTCTCTTCGCTCAAAACGCTCTTATTACATAAATCGACAACAAAATAAAACAGCTATCGTCACACGCACCCACTCACAGTCATACCACCTAACCAAGTCCTTAACTTACTATTGAATCACTCAATACACCAGCCCACAGATTTTTACTGAAACGATATTGATAACTTCGAACGGTATACTCATAAGGGTTTTCGTTGCTCCAAATATGAGAATTATGAATATTAAATACACCTTCGCGTGTGAAACAAGATTCGTCAGTGAACAAAATTGTTTTCACGAAGCCGGGTTTATTTTCCTCTTGTGTCAGTAACCATTCACAGAAATTTAATCTATGTCCGTAATCTTGAGATAGTAAATTATGGACTTTTGTGAAATGATAAGCATACATTTTGTTTTCAGTTAAAATACGTTGTATCGAGCTCTTAGACATTTCAAATCTGCGACTTAATTGTCGTATACTGACTGTTGGATCTTCATTTATCGCCAACAAGATTGTTTCCTCACTTTCCTCTGTCCGCGCATGACGTCCACGACCAACAAGACCTTTTGTCATAGGCATAACATACCCTGTTTCTCGAACCCGATTTATTAAACGCAAAAATACATTTGCGGTCGGAGATCTCCGTGCTGGAAATCGTGCAGCATATTCTCATCTTGAATTCAAGAATCGTCAGTGAAGTGCGTCAGTTTTCGTGCCTATTACCGTTCCTGCTGCTCTGCACTTCATTGTGCGTTCGGTCTCAAAAAATAGATTACTCTGAAAATATCGCGGCAGAAGTGACACAAACTTCGAAGGTCTGTCAAAGTATTGACTTCATAAAATCGAAATGGATTATACAGCGAGTGAATACTGTGATATGTTAATTATTTATAGCGAATTTGATCGCAATTCGAGTGTTGCTGCGAGAGAATATGCTGCACGATTTCCAGCACGGAGATCTCCGACCGCAAATGTATTTTTGCGTTTAATAAATCGGGTTCGAGAAACAGGGTATGTTATGTCTATGACAAAAGGTCTTGTTGATCGTGGACGTCATGCGCGGACAGAGGAAAATGAGGAAACAATCTTGTTGGCGATAAATGAAGATCCAACAGTCAGTATACGACAATTAAGTCGCAGATTTGAAATGTCTAAGAGCTCGATACAACGTATTTTAACTGAAAACAAAATGTATGCTTATCATTTCACAAAAGTCCATAATTTACTATCTCAAGATTACGGACATAGATTAAATTTCTGTGAATGGTTACTGACACAAGAGGAAAATAAACCCGGCATCGTGAAAACAATCTTGTTCACTGACGAATCTTGTTTCACACGAGAAGGTGTATTTAATATTCATAATTCTCATATTTGGAGCAACGAAAACCCTTATGAGTATACCGTTCGAAGTTATCAATATCGTTTCAGTAAAAATCTGTGGGCTGGTGTATGAGTGATTCAATAGTAAGTCAATTTTTTATATTGCATGATTTTTAAATCAAACTGTACAATTAAAATCTAATACAAATAATGCTTTCAATATCAAATTGCAGATTGGACCTTTCGAAATGCCTGCAAAACTTAATAGCGCCATGTATAATGATTTTTTGATCACTGATTTGCCAAAATTATTGGAAGATGTACCCTTAAATGTACGGCAAAACATGACGTATCAACAAGACGGAGCGCCACCGCATAATTCGCGCATTGTTCAACAGACATTGAACAAAAAATTTTTACACAGATGGATTGGATGCAATGGCCCTAGAAGTTGGCCTGCCCGGTCACCTGATCTGACTCCGATGGATTATTTTCTATGGGGACGCGTAAAACAACATGTGTACAAAGTAAAACACATTTTATGTTTGTTTCAAAAAACGTCCATTCAAGTCTTTATTAAAATTTTGTGTTGAATTTTTAACATTTTCGAGTGTTAGTTTAACATAATGTGATTACGTTGTAACTACCTGACTTTCGACTTGCGCGGAGTTAGCTCGTCGGAATAATTGTCCGAGGATTCGAAAGAGGTTCGATCGGTAGGAGAATGCAGGGCAAGTAAAGTCTCAGACGGATGTAGAATAACAAAATAATCTGATTTATTAATTTCGCCGAAATGGCTTGTATTCTACCGGAACAGATCAAAAGAAACGGCTTAGCGCCGAGGTGGTCGCAATGTATCGGCGAATACGTGTGTATGCTTTGTGTACGCGTGGTGTTTGTGGTGTGCGTGTCGCGCAAGCGGCGCGGTGTCTGATTAACAATGCAGTGTGTGTCCGTGTGCGTGGTATGTGTGCGTGAAGCGTAGACGGCGCAATGTATGCGTACGTGTGAGCGAGTGCGGTGAGTTTGCTCGCGTCGGTGTTGTGACGGGCTAGTCCCCAAAAAAAGAGGAGACGGGCTTATTTGTCTCCTTTTTT
>NW_017277568.1:71899-72841 GCF_001594065.2 Cyphomyrmex costatus | reverse complement strand
TAATGATTGAAATTCTGTAATAAAAGACTGAATTCTATGTATAATTTCAATTATACAATTACATACGAATCTTAAAAGTGAAATCTCTTTACCATTGTATGTAAAATTAAAGCGCTTACCGCGAAAGAGCCTAACTGCTAAAATTCGGTTTCTTATTATGAAGCGTTATTATCTGATAAAACTATTAATGCTTTACAATAAAAATCCGAATTTCGACGGTTACACATTTTGCAACAATTATCTCAATTATATCAACATTTAACAAGCGAGTCGATGTACAAGGGCCCCACGCGATGTTCGCCCCTGAGCGCGCCATTTTCAGATTCTACAATTGGCCAACTTTAATCGTCTATAATTTGAAAACTATTGTAACCTGGACATTTTTGTATAGATGGTTTTTGTCTTAGAATGTTCCATAGAATCTGCCGGAGAAAGGACCTAATAAGTGTTTTTCAGGAGACGCGGTAGCGTCTCCGGCCATGTTCAAAAACTGCGAGACGCTACAAGTCTCTCATCCCGAGGCACCAAAGTCCATTTTTGGGAGGTGCATAATTACTAAAATATAAAAAATTTTGAATCGAACGTTATATGCCTTGAAAGGCGGCATCGCCACGAGTAATTTGAGCCAAAAAAATTCTAAATCGGTCAAGCCGTTATGGAGATATAAGCGGTCGAAAAGTGGTGATTTTAATGAAAAATTAAGAAACGTCTCCTTCTCCTTCTCCTTCTCCTTCTCCATCTCCTTCTCCTTCTCCTTCTTCTTCTCTGTCCGCATTTTTAAACTTTTCAACATCCTCTCTCACCTTTCACTCGCACCTCCACCATCTTTGGTCCAACGAACCTTCTTCACTCGCCCCTCCTCCTCCCCCCACCACTAACTCCCGCCACCCCTCTCTTTCGCTGTATTTCACATTCTTTCGTTATTACAACATTTTAACATCC
>NW_017277568.1:66391-66734 GCF_001594065.2 Cyphomyrmex costatus | reverse complement strand
CTATCAGTTCCTTTTCGTGGTACATATTCAACATAGAAAATATTCGTTATATGTACGTTCAATTTGAACTGGCAGATTTAGTAATATATCAGTAACTTTTCGTGGTAATATATTATATATATTAGATATCCCATAAAAAAACCTTTTTTTAAAAAAAGAAAAAAACATACGCCAAGTGCATATAAAAGATACTGAACTTCTTGATCAAAAACAGATATGAGATAAATATAATTGACCAAGTGTATTCTTCATTACGCCAGTCACATAAGACAGACCGAAAGTGACTATAATTGTCAACTGGATTATAGTGAAGAAAAAACTTGGCGTGCCCGGGTCGCATTAA
>NW_017277568.1:58284-64283 GCF_001594065.2 Cyphomyrmex costatus | reverse complement strand
ATATTAGATAATATCATTTAAAGTATTAAAGGTTTAAATTATTAGGTTACATTATTAGATAATCATTTTAATTTAGAATGGTACAAATTTTTGGGGTCAATTTTCAAAGGATGATATTTATTGGGTTTTTTATTTTGTGATTAGGTAATCGTTTTAATTTTGATAGGTTCAATTTTTGTAGTTTTCATTTACTTTTCGTGGTACATAACATAGAAAATAACATAATGTATGTTCACTTTGAACTGGCACATTTAGTAATATATCAGTTACTTTTCGTGGTCATATATTATGTTAGATAATATCATTTAAATTATTAAAGTTTAAATTATTACGTTACATTATTAGATAATCATTTTAATTTAGAAAAGTTCAAATTTTTGCGGATAGTTTTCAAAGGTTGAAATTTATTGGGTTTTCTATTTTGTGGTAATGTTATTACGAAATTTTTTGATTAACAGAACAATCGTTCCTCACAATATTACTTATTAATAATAATAATAATTTGTAAATGTATACTTCTGAAGACACACGTGATTGAAAACTGGTTAACTCGCACATATGTGCTCAAAAATCTTGAATCAAATATAGTGTTTTAGGTGAGACATCAAAATAACATTTTTTTATATTTAAAAAATGAATCACAAAAGATCAGTATTAATTTCAAAAGAATTCTTATTATTTTGTCATACCATATTGTCTACTTTAACGTAATATATTTCATTATTGGAACATAATGAAATGGTAAAAAACCTTGATATACATAATGATGTATTCAAGTCAGACGTAAAGTTGGGCACTGTTGGTGTATGTTTACTTTGAACTGACACCTTCAATAATATATGAGTCATTTTTCATGGTATTTCATTATCTTTCAATAATAAAATGTTTTACGTAAAAATAGACAATTTGGCATAAGAATTCTTTTAAAATTAATACTGATCTTTTGTGATTTATATTTAAAATAAAAAAAACTGTTACAGTTTTTTTGACCTCTCATCTAGTTTAAGATTTTGGAGTGTAAGTTAACCAGTTTTCAATTACGTATATCTTCATAAATATACGTTTTCACATTATTATTCTAATTAATAATTAATATCGTGAGAAAGGATTGTTCTAATAATCAATTTCGTAATAACATTATACTTAAAAAATTTATTACATTTATTAGCATATTTGATTATACGTATGTAATATTTTGACATTGGAATAAATACGTATTCACTTTCATTGCATTATCTTTCAATAATGAAATGCAATATGTTAAAATATTTTAGAGAACGTCAATGTAGACGTACTGGGAAAATACCGTTTGAATACCATTACCAAGAAAGAGAAATCATAATAATTTCTTAATACTAATATCAGAAAGAAGCATAAATGATGTAAAAGAAGTATATCTGTTTATTTTTATGTACGCTTATTATAAAGTTAATTATACGTAGTGTGTTTTACCTGTGATATGTCTTCATGTTCGTTATTGTATGTTTCTTTCTAATGTTCAGTATTAACAATTTTATTATGATTTCTCTTTTTGTGATGGTATCCGAACGGTGCTTTTCAGTACGTCTACATTGACGTTCTCTAAAATATTTTAACATAATACATTTTATTATTGGAAGATTATGCAATTGAAGTGAATATGTATTAATTTCAATGTCAAAATCTATTACATATATCATGTATAATCAGATACGCTAATAATACGGTAATAAGTATTTTGGTATAATGTTATTACGAAATTGTTTAACAGAACAATCGTTCCTCACAATATTAATTATGAATTAGAATAATATTTTGAAAATGTATACTTTATGAAGATACACGTAATTGAAAACTGTAACTCACACATGTGCTTCAAAATCTTGAATCAAATATTATGTTCTAAGTGAGAGATCGAAATAACACCTTTTTATATTTCAAAAATTAATCATAAAAGATGAATATTAATTTCAAAAGAATTCTTATGTGCTCCACAATCTTGAATCAAATATAGTGTTGTAGGTGAGAGATCAAAATAACTGTTTTTTATATTTCAAAGATGAATCACAAAAGATCAGTATTAATTTTAATAGAATTCTTATACCAAATTGTCTACTTTAACGTAATACATTTTATTACTGAAAGATAATTAAACGGAAATTAATATGTAGATATATGTAATAAGGAACCTTGGCATACATAATGAGGTATTCAGGTACATGTTCCAGTTAGACTTAGTCAAATCAGACGTAAGTACGGAACTGTTGGGTATTACTGAAGAAGAAGAGAAGGGAACTGTCGTTTTTTTTAACTTATATTTTCTTAAATCTAATGACACGTATCATTTGTACGCCAAGTTAAATTCTATCTTTAAAAACCTAAGAGGTACTATCCTTATGTTTACTTTGGACTGGCACCTTCAATAATATATGAGTCAATTTTCATGGTAATATGTATGTATGTACAGAAGTAACGTTAGAATTCTCTCTCCCTTCTGTTTTTCAGTAATACTCAACAGTTCCCAACTTTACGTCTGATTTGACTAATATTGATTCGAACATGTACTTGAATACCTCATTACCTATGAAAGGTTCATTTTTTATAAAAATCTACGTGATGTTATCCTTATGTTTAGTAGAATTACATCAACCTCAATTATTTAATCGGAATTGACTAATCATATTTGCTGTTTAGTAGAATTTACAAACCTACGTGGTGTTATCCTTATGCTGTTTAGTAGACCAAGATATAACCTAGATTCTACAATCGTATATGAACTTATCTTTTTTTTAAAAAAAAGAAGGTAACACATGCGCTAAGAGTGCGTGGTTTTGATAAAAAACCGTTTGGGCCAGTTTCACCAACGCCAATTACTTAATCGGCTGTAGAACCGACTAATCATATTTGCTGTTTAGTAGACCAAGATGTAACTTAAATAACCTAAACCAAAATGTAACTTAGATCTAATGATATGTACCTATCATTTGTATAAAAGATATTTGAAAATAAATAAGCTACACAAAGGGTCATATTTTTTTCATTAAAGACTGCACATCTTTAATTAATCAAACGTTAAACAAAAAGTGCGCGCGTTTACCCCGAATGACTCTACTATCTGATTCAAACTTATATTGTTTCACTCTGTAACTTTAATTAAAGTTATAAACTCTCTATATAGGATATAGGATTTCTATATAGGATAGACGAGCGTTAATTGATAATCGCAGTAAACTTTTTCCTTTTACACTAATATGAAAATATCCATCGATTTTCGTTAAAAGTTTATTCATACAGTTGAAACACGAAACTGATTGTAAAGAGAATTAACTTTAACCGCCAAACACTAAATAGTACACTAAGAAAAATATGTCGGAAAAAACTAATACAATATTGTAGACTTAATTTAGTCACTTAAGTAACTTTAAATTGTAACATAATAGAAAATAGAAAATATACAGATTAGCTACAATTTTGTAATAAATTTATTTTATCACATGCAAACACAAAAATTGTAACTCTGTAAAACGCACAAATAAATTTTTTTAATAAAGATAATACATTTTTTTAAAATGTTTTAAACAATTATAATACATTAAGAATAACTTGCTACATACTGGTTATGAAATGATATTATAAAATTTAGTTAAAATTTGTTGCATTAATATAGTGTTCTATAAAATAATATTCTTAATAATTTCCTTTATTCTTCTGACGACTGTCTTTTACACACAATGTATCTCTGTTGTAATAATATAATAATTTTATTAAAGAAAAGAAAGTTGCACATGGGCATCTGAAATTTACGTAAGTTAGATATATCTTCATGTTTAGTTTGGTTTTATTTATCCTCTATTTAAATCCTAATTTTATTAATAATTAATTTTTGTACCGACCGTAAATTGTCTACAAACAATGAAGGAAATAATCGCCTATAACGGTTAAAGCTGGATCAAAGTGCTAATAATAAGTATGAGTGAATTCTTATATACCATCTATGTAGCCCCCCATAATTGCGCGCTGAAACATTCAGACATATAACGCATAAATACTACAGTAGTATTATAATATCACCGAATAATACTTGATTAATTTCAACTTTAAACACAAGGATGACAACTCAAAACTCCGTAAATAAATCGGATCTCAATAATCTTATTCTTTATATTACGAAAAATATGACAAGTTGGCGTTTCGTCCCGGTTTCCACTACTGGACTCATCAGTAAGGCAATGTAATGGAAACCTACCTTAGACACCTTGGGGAGATGTTAGAATGAAGTTCTATATAAACAATCACTCATATAATTCGGCACTTGCGAGAATTGAAATGAGTAACTATAGACCTCTAGTAGATTAGTAGTGGAAACCGGGACGAAACGCCAACTTGTGATATTTTTCGTAATATAAAGAATAAGATTATTGAGATCCGATTTATTTACGGAGTTTTGAGTTGTCATCCTTGTGTTTAAAGTTGAAATTAATCAAGTATTATTCGGTGATATTATAATACTACTGTAGTATTTATGCGTTATATGTCTGAATGTTTCAGCGCGCAATTATGGGGGAGCTACATAGATGGTATATAAGAATTCACTCATACTTATTATTAGCACTTTGATCCAGCTTTGACCGTTATAGACGATTATTTCCTTCTTTATTAATAATTCCATAGAATCACGATGCGGAAACAGCTTTATTTGACAATTTTCTTTCCTTTATTTTACAATTGACCAAGAGAGAACATTTGACATCTGAGTTATACCTCATAAATTATTTGATTTGTTATATGTATTTCGATATCTTTATGTATTTGAGACTGAAGAGTCTATTTTAATAGACCATGGAAACTTGTCCTGCGCGGTTGTGCTTGGATCAGTCTATAGAGCAGTACGTGCAATGCGCCCACAGTGCAACTTTGTTTCCTCATAATTCCAAAAAAAATCGTAGAGACAATTTCAAAAGCGTATTTGAAAGCTCATTCCTTATACTTTTGAATGCCGTTGAAGAACTTTCGAAAAAAAAATTATTTTTACCGCAAATTAATGGCAAATATTGCCAAAAATGCCTTTTTTGGCACATTTAACGTTAAATTACGCAAAATCCTGACGTGATGGACAAATTTGGAGGTCGGATTCGGTTTCAGCATCGAAAAATCTATAAGAATCAACTAGTCTGGTTCACTCGTCAAGGACCACCCTTAATTTTGTGGGGCTGTGTTAACGAAATTTATTACAATAGATTAAGCTTAGTTTAATTGTTTGTTAATTCAATATACTTTATAGCTGACTTTTCTTTACTTACGATCTGTCAATCGCTTGGTGAACAATGTTATGATGGAGATGGATACTCAGATTAATCCGACAATATTATCTTTAAGAATATGTGTTCTCTTCTGAAGAAGGCTCAATCTATGAGCGAAACGTTCAGTTTTTTTTATAGAATTTATATTCATATGAAATATATATTTCGTAATTTTTTGTAAGATGTGGTTTTATTATATATGATTGTTTTGTTTTATTTAACTTTTTAATATAACAAGAATAATAAGGCTAATAGAGAGTCCTTTCAGCTGTTATTGGTGCGATATATAAGATATGTTAAAATGTGAATATTATATACTACGTAAGTAGTTACCCCCCCATTGCGCGCCGAACGTCCGTCGAACTTAAAACGCAACTCTAATCAACTACTGTAGTAATATCACAATTATTATTATTATTTTTTTTTTATGCATTTAGAATCTAAAATGGATCTTAATAATATGTTGAAAGACATATTAATTTCTTAAATTATAATATTAAAGTAGAAATAAATCTGAATCTAAGAAAATTAAGAATTGTGAAGAATATCACGAGTTGGCGTTTCGTCCCGGCTTCCACTACTGGACTCATCACTTAACTTTTTAAATTTATTCCATATGACTCTTACAACGTCTCTTTTCTTTTCGTTTATGTTTCTTAGAACAATTTTTTAGACTCATTTGTTACCAATTATTTCTATCCCTATTTATACTATTATTTG
>NW_017277568.1:53525-57837 GCF_001594065.2 Cyphomyrmex costatus | reverse complement strand
AAAAAAAAATTATTTTTACCGCAAATTAATGGCAAATATTGCCAAAAATGCCTTTTTTGGCACATTTAACGTTAAATTACGCAAAATCCTGACGTGATGGACAAATTTGGAGGTCGGATTCGGTTTCAGCATCGAAAAATCTATAAGAATCAACTAGTCTGGTTCACTCGTCAAGGACCACCCTTAATTTTGTGGGGCTGTGTTAACGAAATTTATTACAATAGATTAAGCTTAGTTTAATTGTTTGTTAATTCAATATACTTTATAGCTGACTTTTCTTTACTTACGATCTGTCAATCGCTTGGTGAACAATGTTATGATGGAGATGGATACTCAGATTAATCCGACAATATTATCTTTAAGAATATGTGTTCTCTTCTGAAGAAGGCTCAATCTATGAGCGAAACGTTCAGTTTTTTTTATAGAATTTATATTCATATGAAATATATATTTCGTAATTTTTTGTAAGATGTGGTTTTATTATATATGATTGTTTTGTTTTATTTAACTTTTTAATATAACAAGAATAATAAGGCTAATAGAGAGTCCTTTCAGCTGTTATTGGTGCGATATATAAGATATGTTAAAATGTGAATATTATATACTACGTAAGTAGTTACCCCCCCATTGCGCGCCGAACGTCCGTCGAACTTAAAACGCAACTCTAATCAACTACTGTAGTAATATCACAATTATTATTATTATTTTTTTTTTATGCATTTAGAATCTAAAATGGATCTTAATAATATGTTGAAAGACATATTAATTTCTTAAATTATAATATTAAAGTAGAAATAAATCTGAATCTAAGAAAATTAAGAATTGTGAAGAATATCACGAGTTGGCGTTTCGTCCCGGCTTCCACTACTGGACTCATCACTTAACTTTTTAAATTTATTCCATATGACTCTTACAACGTCTCTTTTCTTTTCGTTTATGTTTCTTAGAACAATTTTTTAGACTCATTTGTTACCAATTATTTCTATCCCTATTTATACTATTATTTGATAATATGTTTTATTACTTAATAATATGTTGAAAGACATATTAATTTCTTAAATTATAATATTAAAGTAAAAATAAATCTGAATCTAAGAAAATTAAGAATTGTGAAGAATATCACGTGTTGGCGTTTCGTCCCGGCTTCCACTACTGGACTCATCACTTAACTTTTTAAATTTATTCCATATAACTCTTACAACGTCTCTTTTCTTTTCGTTTATGTTTCTTAGAACAATTTTTTAGACTCATTTGTTACCAATTATCTCTATCCCTATTTATACTATTATTTGTAGAAGAGCATTCTCCAATTGTACTATCTAGTGCTACATTTTTTTCTGAGTACAGCTTGTAATTAACTCCACAATAAATGCTTGTAACGGTAATGCGATATTACTTCCGCAATTTACTCATTCGGATCAAATTGTGAGGAGGTTATAAAAAATTCTATTATACATCATGTGGTGAATACGAAATGGTGCATATCAAGAGACAGAAACATGCAATTAATAGACAAAATGATACGGAATCTTTACCAGAGTTATATTCCGATATCATACGGTCTCTTTCCCCTTCCTAGTCGTTCTATATTCCCTTTCCAGTTTATACCTCTCCTTCGGTTTACTTTTTGTCTTGTTGCCATTGTGTTGCGGTACCCTGTCAAGGAACCGTATTTAAAATTTTCTGTCAATCCTTTGCAATTTGCTCCATTCGAGACTAATAATATTTTTCATTTAACAAGGTATTGTTATTTTTATTATCTTTTCTTTGTGACGACTGTTTAACGTTATTATAATTTTACTTTATATTGCGATACCTTTTAGATAATATTTGGTAATTGTTGCACCGTTTTAATCATTGGGACCTTTCTACTGCTTAACAAATTTGAAATAATGGACAACCTTAATTTGGATTCAACGTTTATGATATAATAATTGATTACAATTTTACGAGCATCTTAACGAATAACACAATTGTAAAAACTAAATATTCTAATTTCTGTTAAATTTCCGTTTAAAATTCAATTATTGCTAAGATTGAGAATCGGTGTCGAAACGTTTGTTATATTTGTTTATTTTTCATTAATTTAAACATATATTCTTTTTTCTTCAATTGTAATAATTTTATTTCGGCTCGTTGTGCCCGTGAAATTATATTTATTTTTATAAAAATATTTATTCTTATAAAAAATTTTGTTTGCAAAAACAAAAGAATTTTGTTATAAATTTTCGTACAGATTAGAGAACATAACTCTTTTTCCTATTCTTTATGTTCTTAATTAATTTTTACCAAACTCTTGAGAGATAAAAAAAATGACGGTTGTAATAAGGCCTCTCGTCAAAATTCATTAATTGAAAGACATTCAACCCGTCTCAAGCGTACATGTCGGTGCGGTGGCGTAATCGTTCCCGGACAATACTCATCGGGAAGTTCGGCTTGAACCGACCGAGAGGCGCGTAGGAATTCGCTGTTGCAACGGATCGATATCTCGATCCTCTCTCGCAAACTGACCACGTAAGCTTCGCGAATTAAACAACCAGCCGTGCAGTTTAACGCCCTTCATGTAGGCTACTTTGCAGTTCCGCGGTGCACACGATGAAAATGCACGCAGGAGCGCACGCGTGTACGTTCACGCATACACGCGACCCGGAGATCAACCGACCACTCCGCTTATGTAGGATTCACACTGCAAACGACATCCGACATACAACGGTATGATATCCAATAGGAGAGCTTGTTTTCTTGATATATAGCTATCAATATTTTGTTGTACGATGATACTTGTCGTATATATTGTAACCGTACTCGCGAGCAACGGCACAACTTCATCGCGTTCTCTGTGACTCTAATTATGCGATAGCTCTTAATCATGACAAGTACTTTAATGAACAAAAAGTGCAGTTTGTCTTTCAATTTTTAGTTAATTAAATATTGTATCACAACAACAGGGACATTCTCGGTTGTAAGCGAACCATCGGTCATTCTTCCGGTTGATCAACAGTAAAATTTTTTTCATCAGAAAAGAATTAGGAGACGCGATAGCGTCTCCGGCCATGTTTAAAAATTGAAAGACGCTACAAATCTTTTATCCCGAGACACCAAAGTCCATTTTTGGGAGATGCATAACTACTAAAATACAAGGAATGGGAAGATACTTTTTAAAAGTAACTAATTACAGTTACTCGTTACCGAGTAAAAAATGTAACGAGTTACCGTTACAATTATCGCTTTTTAAAAGGAACTCGTTACAGTTACCATTACTCGAAAAATAACTTTTCGTTACTTTTCCGTTACTTTTTTAAAATCAATCTAAAAATGTACTTTTGCATTTTTTGCATTTTTTTTTATATGTAACACTGACAAATATATAGTTTTCTTTTAAAAAAAAAAACAATGTAGAATATGGCTCAAATAATAAATTAAATAAAAGTAAAATGAGAAGGGTTACGAGCCAAAAATGAAACAGTTTATTTCCGATAAGAACGACGATGACAATGTAATTAAATGTATAAATATATATTAGAACAATGACATGGATAAAACAAGATAAAAACAAACGACGTTTCGACACTTATTGTCATCGTCTTATTGGAAATAAACTGTTTCGCTTTTGGGTTCGTAGCCCTTTTCATTTTACTTTTATTTAATTTATTTTTTAATTTTTTTTAAACACAATCTTGTAATTATAAAACCTGTAAAATATGCAGCAAACTGAAATATTTGTATATCCTATGTATTATTACATAGAATATAGAAGTGTAAAATAATTACTGAATCATGACGGCCGAATGCCTAACGGCTTTCAAGTCTTATTGATAAGCTATATGGTAAATGGCATGTATCCAATCGAACCGTGTTCAATTGTGTGCAAAACAACGACAAAAGTAACTGTAAATTTCGTTACCGTTATCCAAAAAATGTAACTCGTTCCTGTTACAGTTACCAAAAAAAAAAGTAACGCAGTTACCAGTAAAGTTACCAAAAAAGTAACTTGTAACTGTAACTTCATTACAAGTAACGAGTTACTTCCATTCTCTTCTAAAATATAAAAAATTTTGAATCAATCGTTATATGCCCTGAAAGGCGGCATCACCACGAGTAATTTGAGACAAAAAAATTTTAAATCGGTCAAGCCGTTCTGGAGATATAAGCGGTCGAAAAGTGGTGATTTTAATGAAAAATTAAGAAACGTCTCCTTCTTCTTCTTCTCTATACGCATTCAAAATTTTTCAAACCGCCATTTAAACTTTTCAACATTCACACTCACTTTTCACTCGCACCTTCACCATCTTTGACCCAACGGACCTCCTCC
>NW_017277568.1:50434-52110 GCF_001594065.2 Cyphomyrmex costatus | reverse complement strand
TTGTGAATAGTTTCGATCAATATGTTTCAATTAGTCAGTCAGATTACCTCGACGCAAGTAAGACACTTTACAAACGTTAAAAATGCATTTGCATGAATTTATTAATTTAACTTACGATGTTCCATTCGTTATATAACGATTATGAGTCTATTACTTGATATTTTACACACACACACACACACACACGGGCGGGTGCAAGGGGGCGGCCTTCGGCCTCCCCCCCGCACCCACACCGTCACAGAGGTCTGCCCCGACAGTACAATCACAGCAATAGTACAATCGTAGAAGTCGTGTGCCCCTGTGCGGGGGGGGGGTGAAAGTTACTTCGCATGGAAAATTCAACGTTTCTAAACAGGGAAAGGTGTAGAACAGTACTTCATATCATACATGTATAGCATACGTTACAACTATGATTGTTAATAACTTTTTAACGAAGGACGAGTGACAGCTAAAAACTGTTGAGAGTTACTCAGGGTCATGACTTTGACAACATATGTCAAGATCAAAGTCATTGGAGGGAGGTCCCCTGATTGAGACATTTACTATTTTAAAACTATAATTGTTAATAACGAAGGGCGAGCGACGGCTAGTTGTTAAGGCAAAGTTACTCAGGGTCATGACCTTGACAACATATGTCAAGGTCAAAGTCATTGGAGGGGAGTCCCCTAATCGAAACATTTACCGTAGTTTGATATAAGAAAGCATTAAAGTAATTAAATACGATCTCACAATTAAATTTGTTCTTCCATGCAAATCCATCATAATTACCATGGTAGCAGAGCGTGGTTTGGTTTAACAAAGAACTTCGATGATATGAACTTATCGCCACGTGTCGAGGATAAGGTAAAGTGTGAGAAAAAGGAAATCTCTCCGGAAGTGAAGCTTAATAAAGAACGAATATTAAAAACTTTTGTTAATGTCACGAGAATAGTATTGAATTTGGTAAAAAGGGTAGAAGAAAGTGCCAAAGGAAACATGCCTGATGAAGTGAAAATAAATATACCGATATTCGACGGGAAGGACTACTGTATGTGGAAAAAAAGACTATTAATATTCCTGAAATTGAAAAAATGTGATGAAGTTGTTAAAAGACAAAGATTAGAAACAGAAACAGAAGATACTTGGTCAGAAAAGGACTTGAAAGTGAACTACATATATAGTGTCACGTCCAATAAACAAATGGAGTTTATAAATGATGAGGAGAGTGCTTACGACATAATAAAAAAATTTGACTCTCTCTATTTGAGAGAATCCTCTGCACTTCAGATTTGTATAAGAAATAAACTAGAGAAAATTAAGTTAAAGGATTAAATATAAAAATCGACTCTCGAAAATTTCAAATACAAAGAATAAATTGACTAAAGAGAGTAAACTCGCTGTTATCAATGCGAAATCACAAAAAACAATATATATTCTCGTTAACAATCAAAAAAATGTCATATATAAAATACTATACGTTTCGGCCTAACATCCGGGCCATCTTCAGTAGTAAATTCACATAAAAGACATGGATCTGTAGAAAAGTGGTCACTCTCAACGTCAAACAATCAAATCCACATGGTTGGTAGGTCATGTGCAAACGACAAGACGTTAATCTAAGTAAAAATTAAAAATTAATGACAATGATTGAAGAAAGATGAAAATGAACACTCACCGACAAATCCATGATTAACAAG
>NW_017277568.1:41937-46247 GCF_001594065.2 Cyphomyrmex costatus | reverse complement strand
TTCTGTTTACTATTATTACATTTAAATCGTGACCACCAAAATGTTATCTTCGGATTTTTATCTTTTGACTTGTTTTATATTAATTTGTTGTTTGTCTGATGGTGGTCTTTTATTTCTTTAATACAACTTTATCTTGTTAATCATGGATTTGTCGGTGAGTGTTCATTTTCATCTTTCTTCAATCATTGTCATTAATTTTTAATTTTTACTTAGATTAACGTCTTGTCGTTTGCACATGACCTACCAACCATGTGGATTTGATTGTTTGACGTTGAGAGTGACCACTTTTCTACAGATCCATGTCTTTTATGTGAATTTACTACTGAAGATGGCCCGGATGTTAGGCCGAAACGTATAGTATTTTATATATGACATTTTTTTGATTGTTAACGAGAATATATATTGTTTTTTGTGATTTCGCATTGATAACAGCGAGTTTACTCTCATTAGCCTATTTATTCTTTGTATTTTAAGTTAAAGGATTATGAGGAGTATGAAGAATTTCTTAGTGACTTCGAGAAATTAACTATTGATTTAAAGAATGCAGGAGCAAAAGTTACAGAGCAAGAAAAATTGAACTACTTGTTGAGGACGCTGCCTAGCTCATTGAGCTATATAGGAGATCTCATTGATGTTTTGAAAAAGGAAGACCAAACTGTCGAATTTGCAATAAATAAAATTAAAATGTACGAAGAGAAAAGAAAAGACGAAAATCAGAGTGGTAAATCTCGTAGCGGAAACTTCAGCGCTTTCAAGTGCGAGAGAAAAGGTGACGTCAAATTCCATGGCTACGGACAAGGACACACGCAAAATTCGTACCAAAACACGCAAAGGTCATCAACGACATGGAGGGGCAACCATAACTACTATAGAGGAAGAACGCCAAATCGAGCGCGAGGAAATGTACATTTCAACCAAAATAATCGTGGGGGATTTCGGAGTCGAGGCAGAGGCAATTCCCACTTCTCAAATCAACGAGGACGCGGCAGCATTCCAGGGCAGCAACAACAACAGCGTGATGACGTCGGAGCCTACTACGGGAATAGCGGTAACAATCATAACGAAGGAAGCGCGTTTAATACTGAGGTCCTTTGTGTAGAAAATTACAATCACGAAATAAGAGACTGCAAAAATAAAATTGAATGGGTCTTGGATAGTGGCTGTTCAGATCACATAATTAACAATGCAAGTTACTATGATAATTTTGTAGAGTTGAAAGTACCAATAAATGTAAAAGTAGGCGATGGTATGTATGGTAATGTTAAAAGCGACAAAAATTGGACAGGTTACTCACTTTTTTTTAGTAAATAGTATAAAAAAATTAAATACAGTAAGAAATGTATTTTTTGTAGAGCAAATGGATAAAAATTTATTGAGCCTTGGAAAAATTACAGTAACAAATAAAGTGATTTTAGAAGGAAACACTTCCAACATACACAATAAAATCAATAACGAATTGATAGCGATTGCTTATAAAGAAAATAATATCTACAAGATGTACAGTTTTATTGAATTTAAAAAATCGTTTGTATCAGAACAAGTAATTTGTAATATGACTGAAAAGGAAAAATATCACAAGATGCTAGGTCATGTCAACTTTAATTACCTAAATATTCTAAGTAAAAATGGGTTATTAAATGGTATACCAGATGAACTGGAAAATGATTTTTTAAAATGCAGCACGTGTATACAAAATAAAATGCAAAATTTAAGTTTTGATAATGATAGACATAACGCTAAAGATTTACTTGACATAGTACATTGTGATATAAATGGTCCACACACAGTAGGTTATAATGGAGATAAATATTTTTTATGTTTTATTGATGGTTATAGTAAAGTAGTGAAAGTGTATACAATAAAAGCCAAAAGCGACTTCTATAATTGTTTAGTAGAATATGTAAATTTAATGGAAAATCTAACAGGGAAAAGACTAAAAAAATTGAGGTGTGATAACGCTAAAGAAATGTTATGTAAAGAGGTATATGAATTAAGGAAAGAAAAGGGTTTCATTCTTGATCCATGTCCTCCGTATGTTCACGAGCTAAATGGAACTGCGGAGCGATATAACCGATCAATAATGGATACAGCTAGGTGCCTGATGTCTGATGCTAAGATAGATGTAAAATTTTGGCCAGAAGCTATTAAAACCGCGGCTTATTTAAAAAATAGAACGATAACAAATACGCGAGAATTGAAAACGCCATATGAACTATTAATGGGGGAAAAACCTGATATTAAAAATTTAAAATTATATGGAAGCAGAGTTTTTGTTAGAATTCCTGAAGTCAGACGTAAAAATAAGTGGGATAAAAAGGCCGATACAGGTATACTTGTAGGGTATGAGAGCGTAGGGTATAGAGTGTTGATTAATAATAAAGTCATTATTACAAGGCATATGGATATCGTTAATGAAGATGTAAATTTAGTTGGTTTATCTGGCGATGAAAATTTTGAAAATGAAATAGCAAATGAAAATAAAATTGATGGAAAAATTTTTGACCGTAAAGATGGAAATGATTACACTGATGGAAGCTCAAATAAAAATGATAGAAATTTAGAAAACCCTAGAACTGATACTATAAGTGATGATAATGATGAAAATGTTAGTTGTAGAAATAAAACGATAAATGAAATTAATACACCTGAATTACGTAAGTCAGCAAGAGAAAGGAAACAGACAGATTTTTATAGTTCGGCAAAATATGCGAGTTGTATCTATGTTAATTACGTAAGCGCTGATACTCCAGAAACCTATCATGATGCTATAAATTGTAATGAAAGTATAAATTGGAAAATAGCTATGGATAAAGAAATTAATTACATTAGTAAAAATAAAACATTTATATTAGTCAAAAGACCTAATGATAAAAATATCATCAACTTAAAATGGATTTTTACAAAAAAGGGAAATAGTGTTTTCAAAGCGAGACTCGTTGCGCTAGGATATCAGCAAAAAGAGGTAATTGATGATCTGTATTCTCCCGTTGCGAAAACACAAACACTAAAAATATTACTTGTATTTTGCATTCAAAATAATTTGACTGTGCATCAAATGGATGTGGAGTCGGCTTTTTTGAACGGAAACATAATTTCTGAAGTATATGTAAAACAACCTGAGGGATATGATGATGGCACCGATAAAGTATGGAAATTAGAAAAGGCTTTGTACGGGTTGCGAGAAAGCCCTAGAGCCTGGTATGATTGTATCGATAAATATTTACAAAAGATAGGACTTAAGCGTAGCAAGAACGATTATTGTTTATATTATACCAGAGGCGAAATTGTTCCAGTCTATCTTTTGATATTTGTTGACGACTTTATATTATGTTGCAAAGATAAATCCAAGTTAAATCATGTTAAGAGACAGTTGTCCGCTAATTTCCGAATGAAGGATTTGGGTGAAATAAAATATTACCTAGCAATAAATATTGAATATAAAAATGACAGGAATGTGATGACGTTAGACCAAAGTAATTACATAGATTCATTAGCGATAAAATACAATATAAAAAATGCTCAATTATATGACACATCAATGGAACAAAATCTAAAGTGTGAACCAGCGCAGTCAGCGTCAGAAAATATAAAATATAGGAATTTAATAGGAGCACTTCTCTATATAAGTTCCACAACTAGACCTGATGTAAGCTTTAGTGTTAATTATTTAAGTCGGTTCCAAAATTGTTATAATGCTACTCATTTTAAATATGCAGTACGAATTTTAAAATACTTATATAAGACCAAACAGAGGAAACTAACTATTGAGAAAAATACAAAATTTGATCCATTAGATTGCTTTGTTGACGCAGACTGGGCCGGTGACATAGTCGATAGGAAGTCAACGACTGGATTTGTAATAAGAATGTTTGGGAATAGTGTGTATTGGAAGTCAAAAAAACAAGGTAGTGTTACTAAGTCATCGACCGCGGCAGAATACGTAGCTCTTTCTGAATGTGTGAGTGAGATCAAATGGGTAAAAGATCTATTGTACGATTTAAATATTGACATTCAGAATTCTATAAAAATATATGAGGACAATTCTAGCGTAATTAGTATAGCTAAATACGGAAACTATACAAAAAACTCAAAGTATATTGAGACTCATTATCATTTTGTCAACGAAAATTACTTGAACGGTATAATTGACATTATAAAGATACAGTCAAACGATAATGTAGCCGATATATTTACGGAAAGCTCTTGGCAAAATCAAGTTTGTAAAGTTTAGAGATATGCTAAATTTGTACTGATATAAAATAAGGATTATAAGTATCTATATATATATATATATATATATATATATATAT
>NW_017277568.1:22189-41823 GCF_001594065.2 Cyphomyrmex costatus | reverse complement strand
GCTTTCCGGCAACTTGTGAGGTGCGGACGCAAAGCAGTTTGCTCTGTGGAATTTACAGATTTCACATTATTTTTTTGTAGTTTGATATAAGAAAGCATTAAAGTAATTAAATACGATCTCACAACT
Organism: Cyphomyrmex costatus; assembly: GCF_001594065.2. Classification (NCBI taxonomy): domain Eukaryota; kingdom Metazoa; phylum Arthropoda; class Insecta; order Hymenoptera; family Formicidae; genus Cyphomyrmex; species Cyphomyrmex costatus. The sequence continues at coordinate 41,697 of NW_017277568.1, read as the reverse complement.
AAATTTGTTCTTCCATGCAAATCCATCATAATTAACAAAAGCATATAAGTATACAATAATAAATAAATAAACAATCGTGAATTATAAGGCTATAAAGAGTCAAACGCATTTGATCATGCGAAAAATTAATTTAATCTTACAATTAAAAATACAGTCGTAAGTTTTGTCTTAAAAATTGAATTCTTTCAATATTTTGACCGCCATATTGGATCCGCCATTTTGAATTTGTGAATTCTGACATCAAAATCGTAATCAGCGCCCTCAAAACCCCCATAATGTATATTATAAGAGTAAAATAAACTAATCAACTCTGATACCGTGTGTAAAAAAGATAAATTGTAATTTTTTTATCTTCGAAGGTCTGCCATTTTTGCAAAAAAAAATTTAAAAAAAACTGCCTTCGTATTTTCCAAGTACAAACACTAATAACACTTTTAGAGCCATTTTTAGTAAGAAGAATCAGTCTGCATATTTATCGATTAACTGGTAAAGAAAAGGATACAATAAGTGCAAATGCTCGTCATGTTTTCGAAAGAATCGAAAGCTTACCTCAAAGGAAGAAATCGAAAATTAAAGAGAAGAAAAGAGGTAGGAGGTAAAGAATATCTGAATGGCAATAAAAGTAATACTGTCGATGCTAGTTAAAACACTAAAAAAAGAGAAATTATCTCTTTTCCGGATGCCGGATTTGGATTCAGCGACCCGAAAAATGTATAGATACATTGCTTTGCTTACATATAAAATTGATTCTCCATATTTGACCTTTAATTTACCTTGACCTGGACCTTATTAGGTAAAACGGATGACGGATTCGGATTCAGCGACCCGAAAAATGTATAGATACATTGCCTTGCTTGCATATAAAATTGATTCTCCATATTTGACCTTCAATTGACCTTGACCTGGAGCTAACCAGGTCAAACGGACACTGGATTCGGATTCAGCGACCTCGAAAACATACAGATACCATGGCCTTGTCTTTCGGACCTTCCACTTTTTTTTTTGTGGGGCTGTGTTATATGAGAATAAGATTCTGGTAAAGACTCTGTATCATTTTGATTATTAAGACCCTGTTTTTACCTTTTGATGTGAATCAATTCAGACACCAATCTCTTATTGTAAGAAGATTCAATGTCTAAAATTTGGACATCATTCCATTTAAAATTGTGGTCAAAGTTGATACGATGTTCAGTAATGACAGAAGGAGAACCTATCCTTTTTCTAATATCAGACATATGTTCTTTTAGTCTGGTACTCAATTTTCTTTTTGTTTAACCAACATAGCTAGCTTCACAATCATCACAGGTAATCTTATAAATAACATTGTTGTTAGAAAGATGTTCTAATTTATTTTTATTTTTTAAAATTATCTCAAGAATCTCCCCTTAAAAAGAAATCGTCTCTTTACTGGACACCCTGTATTAAGTCAGTTGAAGATAAATCCTCTCTTCGAGTGATACCAGAGTTGCTCGCAAACGACTCAGCAATCGCAAAAAAAGGAATAGTCTTCAATCTGGTTGTTAAAGCACTTTTTCTTTCTAGTAATCAATATATATCATTATGAAAATATAATTTTTATTATCAATACATTATTAAATAATAATTACCCTCTAAAATTTATTTTTTATAAAATAATTAAAACAACAGGGCTACGAGCCAACATTCGTTAAATAGTAAAAGACTTAGTAAATAAAAGATATCATTAGTTAAAAATATAAATATAAAGTTTAATAAAAGCTCCTGGTCATATCAAAGATGGTATTTTATTCTTTGTTCTATAGTAGAAAATATAAAGGAAAGAGGATAAAAATTGTTTTAAAAAATTGTTATAGCTTCTATTAAATTATTTTGCTGAAATCGAGGATGTGATAAAAGTAAAATTTTATCAATAAAACTGATAATAATACCTTTTTTATGATAAATAGGATGGTTTGAGTGAAAATTAAGGAATCTACCTGAGAATGTTTTTTTGTCAAAATTGTCAAAAATAATTCTACAGTTGTCAATAATGATAGTAGTGTCAAGAAAGTTCAATCTGTTATCACTGCCAATCTCCATAGTAAATTGTAACCTTCCATGTAAAGAATTGAAGGTATTAAGTGTGTCATTAACCTTGTCAGGCAGAATAGCTAGAACAATGTCATCGACATATCTATAATAGAACAGTGGTTGTACCGACAAACAATTAATTGCTTGTTCTTCCAAGTCCTGCATAACAATATCTGCTAATATTGGTGAAAGAGGTAAACCCATTGGAGTACCAAAAACTTGTTTGTAGAATTTACTATTAAAAGTGAAAAAAGTTGAATTTAAGACAAGGCTAACAGCAATATTAAATTCATTTTTAGGAATCTTAGTCTTAGAAGAAATGTGAATCCATCTTTTATCTATGCCATCCATGAGTGAATTAAAAGGAATATTTGTAAAAAGTGAAACAACATCTAATGAGGCTAGTACATACTGAGAATCAAAATAGGTACCTCTTAATTTGTTAACTAATTGTAAGTCGAAACCATCTTTGATATGACTAGGAGCTTTTATTAAACTTTATATTTATATTTTTAACTAATGACATCTTTTATTTACTAAGTCTTTTACTATTTAACGAATGTTGGCTCGTAGCCCTGTTGTTTTAATTATTTTATAAAAAATAAATTTTAGAGGGTAATTATTATTTAATAATGTATTGATAATAAAAATTATATTTTCATAATGATATATATTGATTACTAGAAAGAAAAAGTGCTTTAACAACCAGATTGAAGACTATTCCTTTTTTTGCGATTGCTGAGTCGTTTGCGAGCAACTCTGGTATCACTCGAAGAGAGGATTTATCTTCAACTGACTTAATACAGGGTGTCCAGTAAAGAGACGATTTCTTTTTAAGGGGAGATTCTTGAGATAATTTTAAAACGAAAATTCTAATACCAAAATGTTGAGGCTATAATAACTTTTGAATTATAAGCGTTTAAAATTAACGCGAATCATATCGTCTAAAATTGGCGCGCTCAGGAACGGCATAACGCAAAGTACTAAACGCGAAAACTTATCACTTCTTTTGTCAATATTGATTTTATGAGATTACATATATGAATATAAGATTTTATTCTATTGATATTTCTTAATATAAATGCATTATTCAAATACACTTTAAATATTTTATTAAAATAATCTTTATTAAAATAATAAAGAAGGAACAAGGAACTTGTATGAATATTATAAAATCGTTAATTATAAACAATTATAATTATTTGTACATCTTTCACACGTAAAAAAAGTTGTGAAATTATGAGCAGATATGCAAAACAATTTCCAATAAGAGTCAGCTTTCGCGTTTAGTATTTTGCGTTGTGCCGCTCCTGAGCGCGCCAACTTTAGACGATATGATTCGTTAACTTTAAACGCTTATAATTCAAGTTATTATAGCCTCAACATTTTGGTATTAGAATTTTCGTTTTAAAATTATCTCAAGAATCTCCCCTTAAAAAGAAATCGTCTCTTTACTGGACACCCTGTATATGATGTTAGATTCTCAATTATATTATATTATTTTGTTCAATGTTTTTTGTTATCTGAGGTCCAAACCAGGGATCGAAACATGTAATGTCTTGATATATATAATTTTTTTTACATAATTTCTTATACTTTTTTGGCATTTGTTAATATATAATAATATATAATGTATAATAATTTGTTAATATATTTGTTTATATGTTAATTTAACTTAATAATATTTTATATCTTGACTTTATTTGTATAAAAATTTATTACTGACACTTACTTGTCCTTGTTCTTATCATTTTATTTTGGAAAGACAAGAGTCCTTTACTATATTTAATATTTCGATTTTATTTACTTTAACGTGCGTCATATTAACTGTTTCTCTTCTTTTTTCAAATTTGTTCTTATTAATTATGGTACTCATGCTGTCACACTTCTCAAATTTTGGACTAAAGTTTTCGTAGATCAAACTTAATATACCTCCCAGGTCAAGAACAAATTGAGCTTATACTAGTTGTTAGAAATATATATAAATTTATTATAATAATAATACCGGTATATACGGACAGTTTCGACTTCACAGAGTCCTCAACAGCCGCAACCGAATTCTTAAAATTAATTTATTATATTGCGAAGAATATCACAAGTTGGCGTTTCGTCCCGGCTTCCACTACTGGACTCATCAGTAAGGTAATGTAGTGGGAGCCTACCTTAGGACTCTGTGAAGTCGAAACTGTCCGTATATACCGGTATTATTATTATAATAAATTTATGTATATTTCTAACAACTAGTATAAGCTCAATTTGTTCTTGACCTGGGAGGTATATTAAGTTTAATTTGAAAATTTATTTGAGCGGATATTAATTTAATTTAGTTCGTAGATCAGTTGTCATGAATAATGTACATATTAATTTTTTAAAACAATGTATTATTATTTTGATTTTAGCAGTAAATTAAAAATTAATATCGTAAGTTAAAATTTTAAAAACAAATATTAATAAAATAAAAGTAATTATAAGGCTCAATATGTATAAAACAGTATAAATATAAAGAGAGCAACGAGCCAAGTAAATTAACGAACAATTTAATGTAAACAATTATCAAGAGACGCGGTATTGTCTCCGGCCATGTTCAAAAACTGAAAGACACTACAAGTCTCTCATCCCGAGCCACCAAAGTCCATTTTTCGGGGGTGCATAACCACTAAAATATAAAAAATTTTGAATCGAGCGTTATATGTCCTGAAAGGCGGCATCGCCATGAGTAATTTGAGCCAAAAAAATTTTAAATCGGTCAAGCCGTTCTGGAGATACAAGCGGTTAAAAAGTGGTGATTTTAATGAAAAATTAAGAAATGTCTCCTTTTTCTTCTTCTTCTCCGTCCGCATTCAAGACCGTATTAAAACTTTTTAATATCCCCTTTCATCTTTCACTCACACCTTCAGCATCTTCGACTAACCGCAACCCCTGACCCCTCCTCTCGCCCTTCCCCACCACCCCTCCCTTTCACCGTATTTCATTCTCTTTCGTTACATAATATTCTTAAACCATTTTTTTATATAATTGTAATATATTTGTAATATAAATAAATATATTTGTATTGTAAATAAATTTAATATATTTGTACTCTAAATAGTAAGTGATATCCGAAAAAATCATATCATAAACAAACGATATTATGAGCAATATGTCAAAAAGATATTATGAGCAATATGTCAAAAAAGAATGTTGTTTACAAGATCCAATGCAAAAATTGTAATGCGTCATATGTAGGGCAGACGAAACGCACTTTAAAAACGAGAATTAAAGAACACAGAAGTGACATTAATAGAACTAGTGGCAACCGCACTGTTGTTACTGAACATAGAATCAATTTTGATCATGAATTTGATTGGGATGGTGTGGAAGTTTTGGATGTAGAGAGATTCTTATACAAAAGACGCATTGCTGAAATTCTACATATTAAACTACAAGATAACAGCCTGAATTTGCAATCTGATACAGAATTTTTGCACCATTCTTACATCGCTTTTCTCAATGACTTGGGATAATTTGTTACGTATTATTTTTATGATTGTCATTGTTATTAACGTGTATCGATTTTTAACCACATTTTTATTATAAAGACTATTGTTGACTTCTTTTAATAGCGCTTTACGTTTTAAATTGATATAACGATATTTGATCACGACATTGCGCATGCGTGACATTTTGCTTAAGATATTATTGGTTCTTCTACACTACCGGCCAAAAGTTCGTGAACGCTCCGAATTTTCGAACGCGTCAAATAATATATCATATCAGCGAATTCTTTGAGATATTAAGAAAACCAGTAGGATATCTTTTAAAGTACAGGAATAAAGCTTTCAATTGGTGGATTCAGTTTTATATCAGACATTATAGTCTCTTAGATGTCGTATTTTCAAAATGTTGAATTTTGCGACTTTTTTCTTCCAAATTTTATCTCTGACAGCAAGTGTAAAAAATTTTTCTCGCTATTACCATAATTTTGTATAAATACTTCAGGTCAAGACCTGTAAATTCCATTTTGAGAAAAAAGTTGATGCGATTTTTTGTTCCAAAGTTATGTTTTTTTGAAAATTTTCAGTTTTACTCGTTGAGTCAAAATTCTTTGAAAAAAGGCCAAAAGTTCGTGAACATGTAGTTTATTCAAGTTTCGCAAATCGCAATGATACGTTTCTTTTAAAGATGATGCAAAATATTAAAATTTACAAAGAAATAAAATGGAATACAATCCGCAAGGAAAGCGCAAAAGAGGGAGACCTGCCATGTCTTGGAGGAGAACAATAGATAATGAAATTAAATCTATTGGAAAATGCTGGGCAGAAATAAAAACAATTGCCCAAAATAGAGTAAGATGGAGGAGACTCGTAGACGTCCTATGCTCCACATAAAGGAGATAAAAGGAGTGATGATGATGAATATGAGTAGAGTACTGATCTTTGTAATGACAAATAAGGTAATGTCGGCGGTAAAGAATGTCAAGAAAGGAAAAAGAGGAAAACAGAAAGGAAACAATTTAAAAGGTGGAAAAGGAATGTATCATATTGGTGTGTCACGTCCGGGATTCTGCGAATTTGCCCGGACGCGGCGCACGGGTTCAATGTTTACGAATTTCGCTACGTAAAATCTTGTAATAATGTATTCGTAAAATTTTTTCCTAAGAACAATGAACAGTCTCTCCTCATTTTAGGAGCAAAGAGAAAGGCAAAGAAAAACGGACTATTTCGACTATTCCTTTTTTATTTTTGATGTATTAATATAAAAAAAATAATCGCCCTCTGGAGCTTCTATCGTCCCGTTGACGTTCTCGACGGAGATGATCCGAGGTTTTTTCCGCAGATCTTCCATTTAGCCATATCTTCCATAGAGCCGGGTGGTAGGTCCGGATGGTTGCTAGGGACCGGATGATATACAGGGGACTGCGCCTGAACGTACTTGGTGAACTCGAACACTCACAGCTCGAATTCTACCGTTCGGGTGTACTCTCGCACCAGGGTGCGATACGCGTGCTCGCATCCGCCACGTTTCGGCATCTACGGGCAATGCATTTTGTATGTAGTTCCCACCCGAATAAATGAGAGCAATCAGGATTTTATCGTACGTCTGCAAAACTCGACAAGAACTCTCTCTGAGGGAAGCGAAGACGGGGCCCGTTGACGGGCGGCCGAGATCGCAGAAGTGAGGAACCTCCACTCGCACGTATTGACAGCTAACGAAGGCTGGAATAATAATTATCGAAAGAACGAATGAAAAATGACAACTTCGATTCTTATACGAGATTCTGTCGCGAATCAGCTGGCTCGGTACTCTCATACGCTCACGGTAAAGACAAGAGACCAAAACACACACTTAACAAAAAAATAGCCTCGCACCTCGTATGTAAGAAAGTGAAGTAATGAAGAAGAGGAAAGCGATCAAAGAAAAGGTAAATGTGTCGATGAGGGGACCTCCTTCCAATGACTTTGACCTTGACAAATGTTGTCAAGGTCATGACCCTGAGTAACCTCCAACAGGTTTTTGCCTTCGCCCTCCCCCCCCCCTTCACCCACACCGTCGACAGAGGTCTACCCAGACAGTACTATCATAGCAACGGTACAATCGTAGAAGTCGTGTGCCCCTGTGCAGGGGGGGAGGGTGAAAGTCACTTCGCGTGGAAAATTCAACGTTTCTGAACAGAGAAAGGTGTAGAAAAGTACTTCATATCATACATATATAGCATACGTTACAACTATGATTGTTAATAACTTTTTAACGAAGGACGAGCGACGGCTAAAACCTGTTGGAGGTTACTCAGGGTCATGACCATGACAACATATGTTAAGGTCAAAGTCATTAAAGGGGAGTCCCCTCATAGACACATTTACCAAAGAAAAATAAAGAAAGAGAAAAATTTGAGTAACAGTAATTTTATGTATACTTTAATTAGTGTAAAACTTATAAAAATAAATTTTACAACAATGTGATATTATTAATTCAGTGAATATTACAGCAGAGATATATGTAATTTAATTAACAAATTTAATTTTATACTTAAGTGTAAACTAATGGCTTTCAGGCAGCTATTCTCGCAATTTTCCGAGTTCTTAAACATATTACGAAATAATAGGCTACGCAAAAGGTTAGTCGCCTGAATCTAAGATTCCATGAAATTATCCGAGATGCACAAGCTAATAGTGTCACTTACGTTGGTGGCAACTACGGCTTTCCCGATTATATCCACACAACGTCCCTCAACTAGGCTTGGCCCTGGTCCTATTGCTCTGGCAGAGACCGACCACTCAATACCGCGTCTCTTTTTATAGTTTTACAAATGAAAGGTATTGTCCTATCTTCGCGTACTCTTTACAATTTTAGAAATTAACCAATTCTCAAAAATCGACTGTCTAGCTAATATAGGCGAAGAGCACTGTATTAGAATTTTACACTCTCTGTAAATTAAGCACTGTGTGAAAAATGACGACTGTGTCCGCGGCTTGATTGGGTCCTGCATATATACTTATTCGTTTGGTGGTGCTGAGGAGTGAAGAGGATTGACCCGTCAACATACAATTTTGTTGCCAAAAATCAGTCTAGAATATTCCATAGATTAGATTTTTATTAATTTGCAGTACTTAAAAGTTGAAATTTGTATATACTCAAGTTGACTGGGGCTCCTCATGATTCCGCCCTTGCGTAACATCACTTGCACCACGAAAATCGCACACGTTCATAGCTAGCAAGCCTCGCTAGTTTTTATACATAAGTTTTGTTGGAGAACAGTAGTTCTTTGTCTGAGGACAAAGGCATGCCCAACGAATCTTCCATTGTTTGCTTAAGCATGATTTTTATATTTATAATATGAATTTCAGCAAGAATTTAAAAAGGCATTATCCTGTGATATGCATCAGAAGGATGTATCACTCAGCAGGTGCATCGCTAGATTTTAAATAAATCATAATTTTCCTTATATCTTAAGAATTGATAATTGCACAAGTCTCAAACAGCGTGAGGCTATTCCACTATCCTCGTTAATTATTATTTAATACATTTTTGCTGATTCTAAAGTACAATTATTAATTTATTATCGATTATTCTTGATTCGTTGCGCACGCGCAATGTCGCGAGCATTTAGATCGGCCGTGACGTCACGCGGCAACAGCGTGGTCACGGTCAATCAGCTGTCGGTGGCTATTTTTGGCATTGCCATGGCAACGTGTTCCGGTTTCGTGACGTCGCGTCGAAGCGATACTTAGATCCTTCGGCGGACGTAACAAGGTGTAAATTCCCGGCAATGATTTTGTATCGTTTTGTTTGTTTATCACGTGTGTTTGTTTTTTAATATGAACCATCAAAAGATATTAATATTTTTCGTAAGAAGGTTCTATATCTAAGATTTCAACATTATCCCATTTAAAGTTATGATTTAATTCTAATCTGTGATTCTTTTTTACTGATGGGGATTTTAAATCTTTGTTATTAGGTATGTCGGAAAGTTCCGTCCGTTTTCATGCAAAAAGTATAACTTTATAACAATTACTTAATAACTATAATTTATATTTAATTTATATTTAAATTAATATTTTATGAACATATATCTATATACAAGCTGGTTTTTTAAACCTGAAACTTTCAAATATCTCGAAAAATAAGCACAATAAGAAAAAATGTTAAGAATCAAAATTTCATCGTTCCGAGGGGGACATACACTGACGTTAAAATCAGCCCATTGTACAATTACTTTACAAGAATTAAGCTTGCATTACAATTACTAAAGTACAATTACAATTACTAAAGTAATTGTATGTACATGCAAGCTTAATTCTTGCATGCAGAAGTGTAGCCGTACTCTTACAAATAAGATTGGACAATAATAACAATTTATAAAAATAAAAAATTATATTGTAAAAAAATGCATAATAAGAAAACGATAATTTTAGTATAAAAGTAATATCAATCACGGAAACACTTTTTTTTAAATGGGTAAATATAAAAAAATAAGTTATTACATTGAAAATGAACCGAAAATTTTAGGAAATGAAAAAGTCACGAGTTTATACCTATATATTATTTTATCGTGTAAAAAAATGCAAAATTACAAAAAAATTAATTCGAAAAAAAATAGAAGGAAAAATTTGCCCACGATCAAATTAGTCTTAAAAATCATCAAATAAATCTAAGTTTTTATGAGAATTTTTTAAAAAAAATTAAACGTGTCATACTTTAAAAAATTAATAATTTTTTACATTAAATTAAAGAAAAAATTAAAAAACAATTTTGAAACTTTTCTTAATATTTTTTTTGAAAACTAGAGAAAAAATACACAATTAAAAAAAAAAACGTTTTATTTGGATTATTTTTCGCAAAGTTATAGGCAAAGTTATTGAAATTGCCAATTTAAAAAAAAATTCATATCTCATGACTATGTTGATAAAAAAATTCAAAAAAATCATGGCAGCTTCTTGCGATGGGTACTATAGTATATCAAAATTTCAGCAAAATCAAAAATCCAAAAGTTTTTGAGTGGCACACTTGGCATGGAATGCCCCATATATGTATATAATACCTGTATATGTATATAATACAGATATATATGTATATTTATATATATATATATATTATATATTATGACCGTACTCACGAGCAACGGCACAACTTCATCGCGTTTTCCATAAATCTAATTATGCGAAAGCTCTTAATCAAAACACAAAGATACTTGAAGGAGCAAAAGTGCGGTTCGTTATCAATTCTTATGTGATTCCATATTTTGCAATAGTTGGTAAGTTATATTATTTGGCAAAGATCTTACTGGCCGTCTTAATTTCGTTGTGCGCCAGGCACGAGAAAGCGTGCCACTCTTCGCACATTTCTAGGATAATTTGCTCAGACAAAGAAATTATAGATTATAGTCTAGGCGCACTACATGGTTTCGCGGCCGTTTAGAGGTCCATGACCGGAACAAAGTGTATTCTATGGATTTCGACCCCCTGATTACGAATTTTTTGGTCCGAAGTCCGAAAAGTTGGTCAGTCAATTGTTATAAACAATTTTTTAATAACAATAGGTAAATATCGGTTTTTTCCTTGTAAAAATTCAGGCATATTTTTCAGACAATTTGGAACAAAAAGGGTCTCTACAAGTTTTTACGTAAAACTAATAGTTTCCGAGAAAAAAATTGCTGAAAATTGAAAAAATTTTTTGCCATTTTCAGCACGTTACCACACTAACACATTTACATTTTTTTTTAATCTATTAGTCGGAAACTCTTCTTCGAAGCTTCAACAATTAATATATTATCACATTTGAACGCTATTTTCAGTATACCTTATGTACAACACCATTTTTAGGGGATGTTTCTGAGCAAGCGCAAGTCTGGGTTTCGTGGTCATTTCTATATATCCATGATTGCGATCAAGTATATTCAATGGTTTTCGATGTCACGAACATAAAATTGTTTATATGATTAATGAAAATTAATAATAAATGCATTGTTAATAACAATTGTTAATAAAAATTGTTATTAACAATTGTGAAATATTATTTTTCGGCATTGGAAAACTTCTAGCACATTTTTGTACACAATTTGGAACAAAAAATTTTGTTAACTAATATAAAGTGTGTCAGAAAAATAATTGCTAAAATGTAGAAACATGTGATTTTTTCATTTAAGTCGTAAAATATAGTTTTTCGAAATCGAAAAAATTCATTTTATCGTTCTGGAAAATTGTTACTAGAAAGGCAATTACAAGTTTTTATGTAATTAATAGGTCCAGAATCGTAATTTGTTGACGTTTTACAATTGTTGCCGGTGCTCGCAACGTTTACTAAATATTCTTCGGAAATTTCTATATTTTAAATTTTTACAAGGAAAAAAAACGATATTTACCTATTGTTATTAAAAAATTGTTTATAACAATTGACTGACCAACTTTTCGGACTTCGGACCAAAAAATTCGTAATCAGGGGGTCGAAATCCATAGAATACACTTTGTTCCGGTCATGGACCTCTAAACGGCCGCGAAACCATGTAGTGCGCCTAGACTATTAGGCGGATTCTCGCGACGGACGAAAAACAGATAGCTCAGCCACGGAATTGGCAGAGGGGAGTGGTTCGCGATAAGCGGGAAAAATAACAGAGAACGAGATAGAGAGGGGCTGAAATAAAGATGCAATGGTTAACAATAACAGTGGTGAGAAACCAATATATTCTTCAAGAGACCGTTACAATGATGACGACAGCATTATGACGTTGACCTTTCGCGCGTAAGTTCGCGATGTTAGAACAATAACCGTCTTGTTAATCCATAGCCGGCAGCAATAAGTTACCTTGATAATAAATTCGACGGACATGAATACGCGGACAAATCTGGAATCTTATTACAGTAAAAATAAGTTGTTTCGTAGAACAATCGTGATACAAGATTCGGTAATAGGCGGTAACAATTCTGTAACGCGCAATAATTCTAGTCTCGACTACAATGGATTCTCGTCAAACAAATAAAGAACATCTATGACTTGGCGGCATTAAGGGCGAGCAACGACAAAGATTCTCAGATATCAGAGCGGACGGCACATGCTCTCAGCAACGATTATTCTAAACGATTACTCTAAACGATTACTCTAAACGCTTATAGGCGGTCGATCCGGCATCGACAACTCTAATACGAAATGCAGTCTAACGCGCGATCCGCTCAAGACGCATACATCACGTACAGCGATCGGTGGCTGTACAATATTCAATAATGACGCTCGCCTCACCACATCAGGATTCCTCGTCGAACCTCTCGATAGTCTGGCAACGAAGATTGTCTCAACACATTCGGAGATCCTCTCGGTAATTCATTAACGGCAAAAACTCTCTTATCATGGTCTTGATACGTCCAGAGTCCTGCGTCCTCTTTACATTAGCTGGCTCATCGCACAAGTGACGATTGGAAGCTTCCGCGGATCTACGCAGGCCGCTAGGCCTCTCTCCTATCAGGCCGCTTCCGGCTCTAATTGGCTTATCGCGACTACGCGACCTCACGACAAATCACAAAGTCCTACGGATCGCGTATCCTTTGATTATCTGACGCGCATTTCCAAATAGACAAAAAAGGCTTTCTTGTCGATTGGCGGTCTCTCAGCGATCTCCACGGAACTTTGGCTAATGTCCGGCCAGAGCCAATCCATTCCATTATTACGTCTCTCTCCGAGGAGTCCGCAATAAACGTGCGATAATCACCAAACGATAGCAAAATTAACAACTGTTACAGAATAATACGACCTGCGTGTACCGCGCTCCTTGATGACGCAATTTGGATACTCTCAGGTTGCTATCCGCTTCTTCGGTACGAAGTTTTCTTTCTTCCTCCAGTGAGTGAGGCGGCAAAAATACACAAACTTAATGCAACCACCGTTCACGTCTAAATATGACTTAAAATCGCTGTAAAAGTGTCTGAAAAGCAACTGACGTATCTTATATAATACAAAAAATGTAAGTTTGGCACGCTCGCTTGTGCCTCGAGCCTCGAGGATCCGGGATCTCCGCGTAAATTCCGTCAAAAGTGACTGACAAAAAGTGTCACATCACAATATATATAAATATACAGATCAAATGTCGCTCGAGCATCGTGCGGTATTTGGACCGCGCGCGGTGAGGTGAAGTGTGCGGGACAGCGGAAGGCGGAGGCGATTCGAAAATCGGCCGAAAGTTGCATATATTTTATGTATGTTTACTTTGTACTGATACCTTTAATTAATAATATATCAGTTATTTTTCGTGGTAAAATATTATTATTAAATAAAAAGTTTTAAATTTTTTAGCATCTTTTTTTAAACATAGCTTGAATTTTTTATTTTTATGATATGATTTTTTTCGGATGTCATATACTTTTTAGAGTACAAATATATCACAAATATATATGTGGGGGAGGGGGAGGAGCGGGGAAAGGAGGTCCATTGGGTCGAAAATGGTGAAGGTGTGAGTAAAAGTTGAGAGGGGATGTTAGAAAGTATTAATACGGCCTTGAATACAGACAGAGAAGAAGGAGAAACGTTTATTTATTTTTCATTAAAATCACCACTTTTCGATCGCTTGTATCTCCAGAACGATTTAACCGATTTTCATTTTTTTTTTGCTCTAATTACTTGTGGCAATGCCGCCTTTCAAGACATATAACGTTCGATTCAAAATTTTTTTATATTTTAGTAGTTATGCATCCCCGAAGAATGAACTTTGGTGGCTCGGCACCCAAACAAAAAAATTTTAATATTAGCAGAATCCGTTAAATCTTAGAGGATTTTGTTCTTATATGCGGCCTCAATAGGAATTTTCTGAAATCGAGAGGAAAATATTTTAAGCACAATATTCTTACAGTTAGAGTATTTTGTTTTGCATCTGGAGTAAAAATCTTACATATTGCTTTTTATGTTACTCGTAAGAGGGCATTGCGCTTTAAGTTAACATATTCCTCTTAATACAAAAGAAAAACTGTTAGAATAATTTCCAATATATTTTTGATGAATAGTCCAGTGCATTGGAAGAAGAATACTCTTTCTGTAAGAATTTCTGCTTAGAATATGAGGTTACCGGAAATTTCACTTTACAATTAGATTATTTTTTTTTGGGTGAGGATAAGAGACTTGTAGTGTCTTTCAGTTTTTGAACATGACCAGTGACACTACCACGTCTCCTGATATCAGTTTTTTTTCATGGTAATATATTATTATTAGATAAAAAGTTTTAAATTTTTGAGTTACTGATTTACCTAGAAAAGAATATATTATAGTAAAAAAAGAATATATTAATTATACGTACCACGTTCCTGCTTCAACTGTTGCTGATCATAATCTGGTATCTTGTTTTTACGAAATAAGATTTATTGAAAAATGTTAGTTTTAACCTTCTAACTCTACGTATTATAACCATACACGTGTTCTACGTATTTTCTAACTCGCCTATATTCTCTACAATAACTCACTTACACGTAACAAAATCATTGTTCTAACGTAGGCTATTAATGACGGCGGTTTGTCCTAACTCGTATTGTAGGAACACTAACTCCGCTTCGCCTCATTCGCCTCACGCGTCTTTTGGCGTGTCCTCTTACTCGAGTCATCCATTCGTGCGTTCGTTCATTCGTGCACGCAACTCGCATTGGCATCGGGAATAAAAAATCTTTTTCCTTTGTGGCAAAATGAGGAAAATATGACGAAATGATTCTAGGACCTGTACAAGATTTACATAACATAACTTGGAGCAAGACTACAAAACAGCGGTTAATTTGTACCACGTCAGAAACTGTGAAATGTTTCAGTTATTAACCCCAGAAAGCTTCGACAAAAAGTATCTGGTGGTTTTATTTCGAAGTATAAAAGAATAATTATTAAGTATGAGAGTATCAAGAGTGCACAAGTCCATAGAAAAAAGTCAATGCCTCATTTTTACGATTGTCGAATCATACTCCATTCCAATCTACATTATTTCAAACTATTAACTTAATTTGTTGCGAATTCTTTGAACCTGTAGAAAAAATGCACGTTGTAGCGCGCGAAATCTGGTAAACTATAGCTACGACAAAGTTTTCCAGAGAAAGTTCAAGAGTCTTATGTGATATCTCGCCTCGATAGGTTGCTTGAACAGGGCTCGACGAACATCGTCTTTCCCCAATAACTCAGCACGTGCCTGGAGTTACGAGGAGCGCCGATGTTTTATTCCTGGAGTTTGCGTTGTCTTTTTGTAATTACACTAGTCGGAGCGAAGAGTAGGTACATAGGCGTATAGCTCTCTATTTTTGATTGGAAATTCGATTCGATCATGCACGCGACGGAAAACGAAATTGTATCCGCATCTACACACGGCAATAAAATATTCGCGCGATAATAACAAATCGCTGCCACCGAAGCTGCAATCGCTCTCTTTTTCGCACCGTCTGTCTTTCTACCTACTGTAAGAATAATTAACGATTATTGTGAAGCTCACGACCGTGAAGCTATTGCGTCGCTTGATTGAACAATTTATTGTTGATCGATTTTATTTACTCGGGCATTCATTTATTTTCCGTTGTTGCCCGGCAAAAGTCATCTCGGATCTTGAGCGTGATTATTCGCGTTCGTTATTTATCGGCCAATTTAACTTCAGATAAATTTTCACTTCGGTGTGTCGTATTTTTTGCGTCGATTACATCTGATCTAGCAACGCGGAATTTTTTCGCTAATACATCATTAACCTCGGAACAGCCAAGTTGATTCTAGATCTGTTTTTTACTTCGTTAAACTACCAGTAATCAATCTTAAAGTGAAAAAAAGATTAAAAGGAAATTGAAAGGTAATTACCCGTGGTGTGTGTGTGTATGTGTGCGTGTGTGTGTGTGTGTGTGTAGGAGATGAGAGTGATGCGTGTACACGTGCGCGCGTGTGTGTTATTCGAAGATCGCAACTTTCTCCAATAATGTAAATTAAATTAGTAATATTACTAAAAACAATTTACAAAATAAAACATTCAAGAAATTGTGTATAAATGATTTTTATCAATAAACACTACTGAAATCGAAAATTTCAACTAATGCTTTGATTCATGGATACAGAATTGTACGTTTGTTCCTTCGAAAAATGTGAAAGATATTGCTGCTTTAAGCGCAAAGGATCACGTAGACACGTAAAATACTGAATACACTTGGAAATATTAAGGAACGACACCTCTCGTCGCTGCCATCTGCGAGGATATTGAATCGCCGGTTATCTCGACGGTGATCGCACTCGCAGGAGAAAGCAAGCCGATTTCGAAGCCACAAGGAAAACTATGGGCGGCGACGCCTTCATTCCATAAACGCATGAAATCTCACGAAAATGCGCATTTACAGACGGATATTTCGCAATTTCCCATGCCGCTTCTCGTCGTCTATGTCCACGCAGCGTTTGCCTAAAGTCACTAGATTTATAAAGTACCGTAATCCATAAGACCAATGTATAAGAATTTGGAGTCAAAATGGCGTCGAAAAGTGTAAATAGTACACTTTCATAACGTATCTACATATTAAGTGTAATGTATTCAACCTGTCTGTTGTGCAATGGTAGAATCTGGGAAATGTTTATGAAATAAAACGATATTAAACATTTGAAAATAATGCCAAGTTGAATTGCCAAGTTGTTGTGTGAACGGCTGTACATATCGAAGCGAAGAAGGTTTCCGATTATTTCGTTTTCCAACAGGTAAAAATAATATCGAACGACGCAAAGAATGGTTAAAATTAATCGGAAAAGACACATTGTCAGCAATAGCTGTAATTTGTGAGGTATATAGTTAACAAGTTATAGGCCGGTATTCATAGTCAGTTCTTATTTGAAGACTGTCTTAAGTAATGTCTTAAGACGCGAATGCAGCCATTTGATTGGTTCGTGACATCTTAAGACTGTACTTAAGATGATCTTAAATATAAGAACTGACTATGAATACCGGCCATAATGTTATAATGTTATTTAAATAAGAACAATAAATAAATGTATAAATAAAAAAAATAAAAAATAAATGTATAAAAAATAAATAATAAATAAATAAATGTATGTATGTAATATAAAATAATAATATAAATATACATATATAGGATATCCCAGACCACGCGTTCACCCCTTTTATCTCGAAAGCAGAGCATTTTAGAAAGAAACGTTTCAGACCAAAGTTGTGGGGTTCTAAATGATCTATTCAGTGATCAAATCAGTATGACCTTGGGTGGCGTCACCAAGATCAGAGCAATGTCACTTTGAATTTTTTAAATGGGACCCCCTATTTTTCATCGCATATTCTTGTAGCACCTCGAGAGTTTTCCAAAACACTATAATGAAATGTTTTTTCATAAAGTACTTTTCGAGTTATAAGGCTTGAAAGTTACAGTATTGCCGGCATTACCATTTCCCAAGAAGTACCAGGTGTAGAGGTTACTTAATCGGATTTAATCTCGTGTATACGTGAGTACATACTTGCGTCAGAATTACATAGTACCTATACCTACAATGTTCTCATTTCTATTTGTTAACTGAACTGATTATGTTTGATGCTCAATCAGGTCCAGATAAACTGCATGTATTTTCCCGTGCTTAACATTAACTAGGATGAATGACATGGACGTAACGAGAATTTCATCCCAGTGGAGTGCTTGATTCACGTGAGTCCCTTTGCCTCTCACGTTCGGGAATAAATGAGTGTGTATTTGGCTAAGCGATTAAATATTCAAAGTGAGCACCATTCTCTGCAATGCAAACATCTACTCTATTTTGAAAGGAATGGATTGCTCGAAGAATTTTCTCAGCACTCAAGGATCGAATTGCTTCACTTATTCTACGAATCATATCGTTCTTCGTAGTCGGACATTCATGATAGACCAAGTCTTTTATCCTTCCCCAAAAATAATAATCGAGAATGGTAAGGTCTGGTGGATAATTGATCGTATTTGCCTATCCACTTGTCGGGAAACATAGTATTTAATGCTGCACGAGCAACTCTCGATGTATGCAACTTGTTGGAACCACATGTTCAGGCGCAATTGCAGAGGAAGATTTTCTAGTAAAACAGGAAGATCTGTCTCTATAAAGGCGGAATATCTATCATCGTTTAGACTTTCGTCGAAGAAAACAGGACCTACGATTTCACTTCTAATCATACCGCACCAAACATTGACTTTCCAAAGGATTTGATGATCAATTCCTCTCAATCAGTGAGGATTATTTTAAGCCCAAAAACGGGAATTCCAAGTATTGACAGATCCATCACTTTTAAATGTGCATTCGTCAGAAAATAAAATTGGGCACGCCAAGTTTTTTCTTCACTATAATCCAGTTGACAATTATAGTCACTTTCGGTCTGTCTTATGTGACTGGCGTAATGAAGTAAACATTTGGTCAATTATATTTATCACATATCTGTTTCTGATCAAGAAGTTCAATATATTTTTATGCACTTGGCGTATGTTTTTTTTCTTTTTTTGAAAAAAGATTTTTTTAAGAGATTTCACCGCTTTTTGTAAATTTTGAAAACGTGATAATAATGTAGGAAATTTAAATCCTCTAAAAATAAATGCAGATTCTATTTCTAAAAATAGTTATCGGGACTCCGTCTCTAGATCTCGGTATCAGCTGCACCAATTTTATTTGGACTGGTCGCAATCGAAGGATACCGATGACATTATGTAATAAAAGTGTTTTTAGATTTTTGATTGGGCTTTTAAATTCTGAGTAATTTTAATCTAAAGTTTGAAGATGTGAAAACTCGAGATACAGCTAATGGTAGCGTCGTGAATTTGCCAGCGATATGAACATATACACGATGACATTCACGCAATTGACGTTCACGCATCAACCAAGCGATCATGTCAAGTCAAGCAGTCAAGCGGTTATATTTTTATTGTATGCACTTCGCGTCGCGTCGCGTCGCTTGATAATAAACATTAATAAAAATTAATGTTAATATTATTACTATATGTATGTTTATAATGCTTATTATTAATGATTATCATTGTTATATGTCTCTCTCT
>NW_017277568.1:19848-22068 GCF_001594065.2 Cyphomyrmex costatus | reverse complement strand
CCCCCCCCCCCCCCCTCTTACCATTTCTCTTATGCTCTCAATTCTCTTTCCTACTTACTACTGATTCTCTCTCACTCTTTCTCTCTCTATCTCTCGTCATTCGTTGTCATCCTCTGTCGTTGTCGTTGTCTAGCGTCGGCGTCATTGTCGTTGTCGTTCGGCGTCGTCGTCCGACATCGACGTCGTTGTCGTCATTCGGTGTCGGCGTCGACGTCGTCATTGTCGCCGTCATCGTTGTCGTCGTCTGACGTTGACGTCATTATTGTCGTCGTTGTCTGACATCGAGGTCGTTGTAGTTCGGCGTCGTCGTCTGACATCGACGTCGTTGTCTTCGTTTGGTGTCGGCGTCGTCGTTGTCATCGTCTGACGTCAGCGTCATCGTTGTCATCGTCGTCTGACATCGACGTTGTTGTCGTTGTTCGATGTCAGCGTCGTTTGTTCAAATTGAGAGCCCCGAGACGCCGATCTCGTGCGGGATTGCCGTTATATCAGGTGGCCCGTTTTAATCGCCGCACCCGAATATCTCTTAAAATACGCCAGCTATAAAAAAATGTTTCAAATAAAAATAGAATGGTGTCGAGGGGGACACGTTTTAGTTACATTGTTTTTTTCTAAGTGGAGGCGCTAAAAAGATATGAAGGTCACCTCCACTTTTTTAAATGGAATTATGTAATTTTTTTTAGATAATGTGATTCCTCTAACTATTTTGCATATAAAAGTATTAAGGTAGAGATACCAAAAAACCAATAGTTTTCGGATATTTTACACTTTATTTTGGTATATTTTGACACAAAATGTTAAATAACTCGTAAATTGTTGACTTTTTGATTATCGTACCTTAATACTTTTGTGAACAGAATAATGAGATAAATCAAATGGTGTAAAGAAAACACAAGAATAAATGATTCCGGGAGTTGAACACGCCATTCGGTGTGAAGGATGCTTCGTCCGTCCACAGGATGCGGTCGGGAAAAAGGTCATTCCGCCGACACTGCGCGAGCAATCCTACATTACATTCCGCCGTTAATATTTCTTAAGAAAACAGCGAGAATATTATGATAAAAATAATGAAAATACCTTCACAAAAGCAGATGCGCGGCAATAAATCTCGCTCAAGAAGTTGCTGCACCCGCTGAAAGTGATACAGGTGCAGTTGGTTCTCGCGTAGAGTACGGTGCACCACGAGCCGAGAAACCCCGAGCGCATGAGCCGCACGGCGTATGCTATTCCTGGGGTTCTCCTCGAATGCTTCCAGGATTCTCTCCTCCACGTTTACGCGAACGCGCATTCTGCCACCATTGTGGTGTGGAATCCGCAACACGGATCCTGTGGCAAAGATACCGCACGGCCTGACATAATTAAGTACTGACAAACGTTTTTATCGCGTTTTCGCTGTCGTGACACGATGTGATAGCAAATAATGATTGATTTTTGTTGTATTTCTATCGTTGTATTATAATGGCAGACTAAGCTGTTAGAAATTAAGCTTAATGAGGAAGCAGCAGCTTGATATCTGCTGTAACGTCATGATCAAGTTTACTGGTATACTGTTGATATACTGCTAGCATTTTACTATCTGGGAAACCACGCGGGTACACATTTTTTCAATTTTCAAGATATTATTTATAAAGCGCCGAATATCCGCCATTTTGTTAGCTTGGCGCGCTGGGAGTGGGAAGCGTCTCGCGCCGCGCACACCGCCGTGAGCCTCTGAACTCGGGCGGCGCGCCTGCCAGCTTATCCCCACTCCTCGCGATCGGCGCGCGTAGAGAGCGATTGACGGGCGTACACGCTTGGCAGTAGTAGGCCGGACGAACGCGCTTATCAGGAGACGCGGTAGCGTCTCCGGCCATGTTCAAAAACTCTGAGACGCTACAAGTCTCTTATCCCGAGCCACCAAAGTCCATTTTTGGGAGGTGCATAACTACTAAAATATAAAAAATTTTGAATTGAACGTCACATGTCCTGAAAGGCGGCATCGCCACGAGTAATTTAAGCCGAAACAATTTTAAATCGGTCAAGCCGTTATGGAGATATAAGCGGTCGAAAAGTGGTGATTTTAATGAAAAATTAAGAAACGTCTCCTTCTCCTTCTCCTTCTCCATCTCCTTCTCCTTCTCCTTCTCCTTCTCTGTCCGCATTTTTAAACTTTTCAACATCCTCTCTCACCTTTCACTCGCACCTCCACCATCTTTGGTCCAACGAACCTTCTCCACTCGC
>NW_017277568.1:10609-15845 GCF_001594065.2 Cyphomyrmex costatus | reverse complement strand
AATTTTTGTAGTTTTCATTTACTTTTCGTGGTACATAACATAGAAAATAACATAATGTATGTGCACTTTGAACTGGCACATTTAGTAATATATCAGTTACTTTTCGTGGTCATATATTATATTAGATAATATCATTTAAAGTATTAAAGTTTAAATTATTATGTTACATTATTAGATAATCATTTTAATTTAGAAAAGTTCAAATTTTTGGGGATAATTTTCAGAGGTTGAAATTTATTGGGTTTTCTATTTTGTGGTTAGGTAATCGTTTTAATTTAGGAAGGATCAAATTTTTGCGGTTAGTTTTCAAAGGTTTAAATTTGTTGGGTTTTTTAATTTGCGAGGATCTATTTTTGAACATGGCTTGACCTTTTCATTTTAATGATATGTTATTCGGTTATATTTAAAAATTAATATCTCGTTAAATATTGCGTCAACTGAAAAATGGTATAAGACTTTTCGACTCAGTTCGGTCTACTCTACCTGCTCCTGAGAGGTGATCCGCTCGATTAATGACACCCTGTATATTATCGCTGAAGATGGCAAGAAACTTTTGCCGAACCGTCCGGAATAGATTGCGATCATTGATTGCGAATTAGATTGAATAAGTATTGTTAAATTACAACTAACACTATGACTCTATTGCCTTTATACCAATGTACAATGTTAAATACATAGGTTATTTTATATTATATTTTTTTGATTTAATTGTGAAAGTCGTTAACTTGATATCATTGCAGTATTTTAAAGTTTTTTTTTTTTTTAACTACATATTATTATCGAGTCATTTATTTTGTTTTTATCTTGGAAACCGGGAAATCATGCAATTGCTGTAATCGCTGTTCCATCGCAAATCGCAAATATTCGTCCGTTCACTGTTGTATTGTCCGGTACTCGTTGCTCGTTCCGAATTACAAATCATGCGCATAGACAACATGAACGCATCAGACGCATCAACTGCCTCAGGTCGAAAGAGAAGCAGTCAATGCGCTGAGTGGAGTGCTAAGAATTCAGTACGGTTAGTACAATCTGGGGAATTCAAGTACTCTCGAAGCGCTTTCGAAGCGCGCAATCGTTAATTCGGAACCACTTTCTATGCAGTCTACGCGCTTCATGCGTAACTCGGAACGCACCCTGTAAAGGCATTGAGAGCACTTATGGCGAATTCGACAGACTGCACTAGTGCGCACCAGTGCGCACTGAGTGCGAACTTTTTTGATGCCACGCATTCGGAATGTGCGCACCGTATCAGTGCGCTTAGATTATCGTATTCGGCAAATGAAAACTGACCTAGTGTAGTACTGAATTTGTATTCGGACAACCGAATGAACCGAACGTGTGCAAGAAATATTGCACTGACCTTTTTGTCAGTGCAGTTTGGTGTACGGACAAATAAAACTAGTTAGGCAGAAAAAAATTACAAAATGGATAAAGAAAGACTATTATTTATTATAGATAAATTATTATTAGAAACAAGTAGTAGTAGTGATGATGAAGATATGTTATGTTTAATAAAAGAAGAAAGACCGGAAATTAATTAAAAATAAAAAAATTAAAATATTATTATTATTACCGACTGCTGCCAACCGAAGGTTGGCACAAAAAGGAGGAGTATGCGTTTCACCGAAGCGGATCGGTTGTCAGCTAAGATCTCCGTAACTACAATATATATTTATATCAACTTTTGGCTACAGACTTCTTATAGACCAAGCTTGGTTTAAAGCATATAATTGCCATGAATTTTTTTTCTATAATAAAGAAGTATTTTTGATCAACATGCGATTTGATAGGTTATAAATCAATCCTAGTGGTATGTATGTTCTCTGATTGGCTCTCGGATGAATCTAGAAACTAAATTGATTAACCAATGATTAACCAATAAGCAGGGAAGTTTAGTGACTTACAGTTACAGTCAACACACATCTAGTCTGTTCGTATTGTATGTGCTTATTTGTTTGCACTTTGTTTCGCTTTCTTAAGTGCAATCAGGATTTCGTGCAACACGAGCAGATCTATAGTTGGCGGGTAATTAGAGGTATTAGAGGTTAAATCTTAGATCATATAGTCAGGGTTGGGTAGTGCTAAATTAAAAAGTTAAAAGTTAAGTTAAAAGGTTAAAAACTTAATTAATTTTAACTTAACTTAGTTACATTTTAGACTCCTAACTTTTTAACTTTATTTAGTTACATTTTATCAGTAACTAATAACTTTTTATTAATTTTTTTAAAGTTAAGTGTCAGACCCAATACGAGCCACACGTAATCAAAGATACGAATTCCGGCCGGCTTGCAGCATGTGATCAGCGCCTTCGGTAGTACTGATCGCGTGTTGTAAGTATTACAGATATTCGCATCATTGGTTATGTGTTATTACGCCAGTCTGTTCCGTATTGATGAATGACACTGTTGATGTCCTGCAAGAATAGAGACTCTTTATTGTCCGCAAGCGGACACGAGTTTCCATCACTGGTTCTAACTTGCAGGACTTGCAGCTTGCAATAGCTTGTAGTCATTTGTAGTTTGCTGCTGCATTTATTCGGTTCTAATAATAAGAGTTTGAGGTTTTGTGCAAAAACGCAATGAGTGTTGACATTAATAATAGAATATATATATCTATATATAAAACCGAGTATATATAGAAACAAAACATATTATTAAAAAAGATATACAGGGTGAATCAGAAAAAACGTTTGTCCTTAAAATGACGTATTCCTGAGATGATTTTAAGACATTTTTTCCTTTGTCAAAATTTTATCCGAAGCATAGATTTTGAATTATAAACTAAAATAGTTAGCGAATTACGGGCCGCGTACGGAAGGCAGGCAGGGGCGGCGCAACTCATCGGTCAACGCGGGCGCCGGATTGCGATCAGCTGCTCGCTACGTACGAAACGCGCGTTACGATAATACGCGCGTATCTCCTCCTCTCTCTCTCTCTCTCTCACACACGCATGCACGCACGCACGCACGCACACACTTGATCCGCACAGGATTCGTCGCGGGGGACGCGGCGGGGGAACAACCCCGCGCGAACATTGTATAAAAAGAACGAAGTGACCGATACTGCGCTCAATAATCCTTCGATTTCGGAGATCCATCGATCGAAGAAGAAGAAGTAGAAGAAGAATCCTCGAGTTAGTAAAAGGACATCGTTAAGACGATATGGCATACACTAACGAAGAATATTACGACATGCTGATGGCACTTGGCGAGTGCCATGGGCAGTATCACGCGGCTGCAAGACGATACGCCGAATTGTATCCAAATCGAGCAAGACATCCGTCAGCTCCCGTCATACTTCGAGCAGCTCAGAGACTCTACGAAACTGGCAGTGTTCTGATAAGCAAACACGATGTTGGAAGAGATCGTGAAGCAAGAAATTTGCGGAATACGGAGGCAGTTTTACGTGCTTTCGAACGGAATCCTGAATTGAGTACACGGATTGTTGCTCGAGAACTTAATTTGTCACAAATGACTGTACAAAGGATATTGCAAGAGGAAAAGTTGCACGCATTTCATTACACACGCGTACAGCATTTGCAACCGGAAGATTATCGAGAAAGAAGAACATTCTGTGAAAATTTTTTGAGAGAAACAGATCGAGATCTTACATTCCCTTCTCGTGCGATATTTAGCGATGAATCGCTATTTACACGAGAAGGTATTTTCAATTCGCACAATATGCATTTGTGGAGCGACGAAAATCCCACAGCCACGCGACCAAGGAGCTTCCAAATTCGTTGGAAGAGAAATCTGTGGGCTGGAATCATGGGAACTGAAATCCTAGGACCGGTGGTTCTTCCGGATATCTTAAATGGCGAAAGATACCTGGAACTTTTAAGAGAAAATCTTCCAAAGTTTTTAGAAGAAGTGCCGTTATTATACAGAAACAAAATAGTTTTTCAACAAGACGGTGCTGGACTACACAACGCCAGAATTGTAACAAATTACTTGAATGAGCAGTTTCCGAGATGCTAACATTTTCTTCGATGGCCCAATACGCTGGCCCGCAAGATCCCCGGATCTGAATCCTATAGACTTTTTTTTATGGGGATATTGTAAGGAAGAAATTTACAAAACGCTTCCTGAGGATATCGAGGACTTAGATGCGAAATTGCGACACGCTATTTGGGCCATCGAAGAAAATGTTATGGACAACGTTCAAGCAAACTTGTTAAGAGAGCTTGCGTTAGGATGAATGGTGCTCACTTTGAGCACCTGCTGTAAAATCCGCTCTTTTCAGAGCGATAGAAAATAACCCGCTCTTTTCAGAGCGATACAAAATAACCCGCTCTTTTCAGAGCGATACAATTTAACCCGCTCTTTTCAGAGCGATACAAAATAACTCGCTCTTTTCAGAGCGATACAAAATAACCCGCTCTTTTCAGAGCGCCCAATACATTTTTACGTAGAATATTTTACATTTGCAGAAATATGAGAAAAAGCAAGAGATTAAACATCGATTGATTAACGTCCTCTCATAATATGAAAAAAGAATTGGTATTTTATAACATACTTTTAAGTTTCACTTGTAAAAATGTATTGTAAAATACCTTTCTTTCTTCATTAAAAATTATGTTTTTATAAGTTTCTTTAATTGTCGCATTCTAAATGCAGAGCGACTTCAGCCAATTACAGGACCTGATAGCGTTTTACACCAGTGTCAATTAGGTTTTGTAGCGCTTATCGATGTAAGCATCATTTCATCCTTGTTGTCTATCAAATATTATACAAGTATAAATAATGCATCATTCCAGCCCCCTTTGTTTATTAAATACAAACAAACGGTCTTTTTTTTATTCCTGCATCCAGTCTGAACATACGTTTGCTTCACTTCAATTTATTGCACCGTGTGCACCAATGCGGACAGTGTAGGAATAAAGAAAATATGATGTAAGGAGGCCAAACGAAACCTAACCTACAGCGTCGTGTGTGCATTCACGAACACATCAGTTCCAACTTAACCCGTTGACTTGTTGACATCGCGTAACCTCCGTGTTGAGTAATTTTAACTCGTTGAATAATTATTCGGTAGTGTTGTATTGTGATTAACCATAGTAATGAAAATAAATTCGTCATTTTGCTTTCCTTCTTTCAAGCAACAAGCAATTTCCGTCGCTGAACAATTAATCGGGAGTGATTCATCGGTTTGTATGTAAAAGATTCGTATGTAAAAATCAATCAAGTGCGTGAATAAATCCGTGAAAGTATTGATACGCGATACAACTTATAAAAGGA
>NW_017277568.1:7499-9121 GCF_001594065.2 Cyphomyrmex costatus | reverse complement strand
GGAAAATTCAACGTTTCTGAACAGGGAAAGGTGTAGAATAGTACTTCATATCATACATGTATAGCATACGTTACAACTATGATTGTTAATAATTTTTTAACGAAGGACGAGTGACAGCTAAAAACTGTTGAGGGTTACTCAAGGTCATGACTTTGACAACATATGTCAAGGTCAAAGTCATTGGAGGGAGGTCCCCTGATTGAGACATTTACTATTTTAAAACTATAATTGTTAATAACTTTTTAACGAAGGGCGAGCGACGGCTAGTTGTTAAGGCAAAGTTACTCAGGATCATGACCTTGACAACATATGTCAAGGTCAAAGTCATTGGAGGGGGGTCCCCTAATCGAAACATTTACCTTTTTTATTGTCACCCGTTATTATTAAGACTGAATCCCTGAAATCATGAAAAAAATGAATTTTTACTTTTAACTTTTTAATTACATTTTTTTATTAACTTAACTTTTGATTCAATTAATTTCATTATACATTAACTTGTATCTTAACTAAGTTAAATTTTCAAGGTTGTTAACTTTAACTTAACTTAGTTAAAAAAAAAGTAACTTACCCAACCCTGCATATAGTATAGAAGGAGGATAGTCTCTTGAAAGTGAAGGCGAGTAGAGAGACAGAGAAAAATAGATTAAGATCATAGTTGGTAATGCGCATGACTGTAGGGAGAGAATGCGCGTGCAAGCGAATTACACACAGCTGTCAGCTACAGTACATTTGATATATTTTAAGGTTAAGGTTAAACGGCTAATAAATTATTTTGCCAATAAACTCTGCTCGTAGAACAGAACCAAACACAGTTCGCGAATAATCAACGTGCTTTCTAGCATCCACGGTGAATAAAGGCCGCAGCACACACTTTTGCATAACGCATAAACCATATACATAAAGAATTTGATTGGTTCATTGACTCATGCATAAGAAAATGGGCCAATGAAATTCCTTATGCACATGTTTTATGCGTTATGCAAAAGTGTGTACTGCGGCCTTAATCCACCGCGCACGCGTATGGAGTATGCGCATTACAATCTACGATCTTCATTTCTCCACCTTGTACATAATCTATGATTTTCATCTCTCCATCCTTGTCAATCTTCTCGGCTTCAACCGAATGTATGTACAGGGATTAAGCGGGGAGCACAGACTTTTTCGTAACGCATAAACCATATACATAAAGAATTTGATTGGTCCATTGATTCATGCATAAGAAAATGGGCCAATGAAATTCCTTATGCACATGCTTTATGCGTTATGCAAAAGTGTGTGTTGGGGCTCTTATACGCCTATGCTCCTTCTAGTACTATATATGTTCTAAGGGTTAAATCTATTTGTTATAATCATGGATTATTAAAATCATAGATGTATATGATCGATGCCAAAAAATCGACGCGGAAACATAGAAGGGATCTCACTAATGAGAAGCATAACCAAGTGCAGCGCTAAGCGCACATGTTGCACCTTTATCACTCCTCGAGATCAATTGTGTATTTCGAAATGACGTGAAAATTACAAAATTATGCAAAAGTGAGCAAATTTACTAGGATATTTATAATATCATTGGTCAACAACTAATAAATTCGTTCAATTTTGTAATTTTGACTTTGTTTCAA
>NW_017277568.1:6445-6749 GCF_001594065.2 Cyphomyrmex costatus | reverse complement strand
TTCTGTAAAATATAATAATAAATTATAATTATTAATTTTTTTAACTGTAATTCAAAGAGTACTAACGATTCATAATAATATATTATATGATAATGATATGATCATAATATAATATGACTACCAAGCGTGTCGGAATATAGGTAAATTAAATTGTAATCGTTTGTTAAAATTGATATACGTTGTCTTATTTTTTCATGCTACAAATGTACATACTATTGATTATACTGTTTGGTAATTATATTTCATTAACCAACAAAACAAAAAAGGCGTAACTGAAACGATACACGATCACGATGACACTAGT
>NW_017277568.1:0-1661 GCF_001594065.2 Cyphomyrmex costatus | reverse complement strand
AAAATAAGAATATACATTCTGTGAAGTGGGTATTATTAATCTCATTCGCTATTGAAGACATATCGTATCGGAGTAAAATGGCAAGAGTCCATCGACAACGCAAGACATCAAATATTGTAAATTGTGAAACTCCACATTTCTAAATCAAATAGTAACATAATAAAAACAATGTCAGTAATAGATAAAAATAATAAAAAAAGAATATAACAAAAAGAATATAATATAAGAGTCAATTGATCAGTAAAAGAGTCAAATCACAAGGCAATAAATTGAAATGGATATAATGTAAGACTACAAAATAACGTAAGTAACTCATATCCATTTTGTTAATTTAGTAACAATTAAATTAAAAGATAATTAATTACTCTGATAAATTTAAACCTATTGCCGACATTTTTGCTTGCAAACTGGCGTATATACCATACCTAATACACTAAAAAACTTCATAAAAAGAGGCAAGAATAAATTAGAATACACACACAACCAAAATGTGGTATATAAAATTTCCTGTGACAACTGTGATGCAAGTTATGTTGGCCAGACCAAGAGACAATTGAAAACAAGAATACATGAACATTCTTCGGATATTAATAAAACTTCTAAATCTCCATTCATAATATCTAATCATAGAATAGAAAAAAATCATGATTTTAATTGGAGTAAAGTTGAAATTTTAGATATGGAACCATCTTATAAGAAAGATTGATATCCGAAATGGTTCATATAAAGAAACAAACACATATCATAAATAAACAAAATGATACCGAGTCATTGCCAGATTGTTATACTAACATGATACATTCTCTTTCCACCTCTTAATTTTTCCCTTCCTCTGTCCTTTCCTGAGGTCTCTGCCTACTCATTTCTTATTTTTTATTTCAAGTAGTACAGTCGATTTTTATAACTGTAAATTAGACTATTTTATTTATTTAATTTCAATAATGGATCTAAACGTACTGGATTTTTATACTGGACTATACATTTTTTATTACATTTCTGTTAAGGTAATATATACAATTTACTTCTTCATAATTAAGTTTTTAAATTTATATACTTTTTTGTTAATATATTTATATAATTCATGCGAAACTAATCACAAAAAAAGATCCATATTCAATTATACACATTTAATTTTATATTTGTGACTCATTAATTTTATTATAATTATACACATGTAATTTTATTATTGTTGATTCGTTAATTCTATTATACACACTTAATTTTAAATTTAACATTGAAAATGATCCGATCGGTGTCAAAACGTATGTGCGAATTCTTACTTGCGAATTTTACTCTGTTTGTTTAATGTATTGCGATTTTGAGTTAATTACATTTATATATCTTTTTTAAAAAATTATTGCCTCTTTTCTCTTATTTTTAATCAATTTGTATTATGTTAAAATATTTTAGAGGACGTCAATGTAGACATACTGGAAAAGCACCGTTCGGATACTATCACCAAGAAAGAGAAATCATAATAAAGTTCTTAATACTTAACATTAGAAAAAAACAATAACGAACCTGAAGTCATAGGTAGAACACACTATGTATAATTAACTTTATAATAAACGTACATAAAGATGAATACTTCTTTTACATGGTCAGACTAAAAGAAAACTTGGTACTGGACTAAAAGAACATATGTCTGATATTAGAAAAAG
>NW_017277567.1:0-275 GCF_001594065.2 Cyphomyrmex costatus | reverse complement strand
TTAGCAGCGGTTTAACCTCAAGATGAAACGTTTATAAATTTCTGACTTTTTTAAGTTCAGTAACTGTATATTTTTGCTCGTTTTTTTTTTAAATGTAATAAATAACGATCAAAAATAGACAATTACTGAACTTAAAAAAGTCAGAAATTTATAAACGTTTCATCTCGAGGTTAAACCGCTGCTAATACTTTTATCGAGAAATGGTGCCCGCCTCGCCCGTCCGCAAAGTTAAAAAATCGTTAAAAATTTGATAAAAGCCCGTCCCTCTGTTCTGA
>NW_017277566.1:0-246 GCF_001594065.2 Cyphomyrmex costatus | reverse complement strand
ATTCTAAAAATTAACAAGCGCGGTCGAAAATCGCCGGTCGACATCTTCCTCGCTCAAATTGTCAATTAATGAGAAAAATAGAACCGACGCAGAACAAAACGAGCGGGAGCAATAATCGCGTTTGTTGCTAACATCTCTAAATTCCGTTTTGATCCAGATCTCCGAGAATTCTCGGTTATCGATGTTTCCCCCGTATAATGAGGAAACGAGCCTAACGATTTCGCATCGCGACCGCGATTTCGATGC
>NW_017277565.1:0-362 GCF_001594065.2 Cyphomyrmex costatus | reverse complement strand
AATCAAATTCTTTATGTATATGGTTTATGCGTTATGCAAAAGTCTGTGCTCCCCGCTTTACCGCGCGCGGTTCCTAGTTACTTTACCGCCTACCGCGTACCGCGTACCGCATTCCGCGCTGCATGTAAAATCACCCTAAGGGTGTTTACGACAATAGTCGGATTTCCAATCCGATCGAACAGTGGTACTCAGTTGGTGCATTTAAAAAAAAAACTCCCTAGCTTAATCGGATTTTGGTGCCTGTCTCAGAAGGTAATCGGATTGAGTTGAACGGATCGTGAGAGGGGAACAATTTTGCAAATTTGCGTATGAACTTAATAAAAGCAGAGTGCATAAAGACAAAGAGATACATACGTTAACTA
>NW_017277564.1:0-526 GCF_001594065.2 Cyphomyrmex costatus | reverse complement strand
TGGACCGAGCATAGACAAGGAAACCATGATGCCAGGATATAAAGTGAGACAGCATGATTTGCAAGTACTTTCCCTCTCCATACTAACCTAACTAACTTACATGCGCTACTCATAGACCTATGGCAGCAGCGCATGTAGGTTAGTATGGAGAGGGAGAGTACGTGCAAATCATGCTGTCCTACTTTATACCCTGACATCACGGTTTCCTTGTCTATTTTAAAGGCATATGGTGGAGATGCTCGGTCCATATATTATAGGTCCATGGGCCTAGCTGCCGATCGCGCGCGCGGTGCTATTGCTACGTCGCTGAGGCCGCCAAGCATCGAGCAGTAGTGGGGGGATAAGAGGCGGTGCCTATAGGAATCGGCTCTGAATGTGCAGATCTTTGTGAGCAATTTATAGCATTAAATTGATCACATCCAAGTACACTAGATTCGTTCACAACGACTCTGAACAGCCTCTGGAGACAAAACGAGCAATACTTTTACTAGAATATAAATTACAAACTAAAATAAAAAAAATATTT
>NW_017277563.1:0-827 GCF_001594065.2 Cyphomyrmex costatus | reverse complement strand
GGACAGACTGCCCGAGCACATACGAGCCGATTCGGAGGTTCAACGGTACCGCCGGTGCCTGAAACACTACAACCTGCCGAGTTAGGAGACGCACGTCGACGGTCCAGCGCCGTTGATAAAGAATTGCGGCGAATGTCAGCGAGGAACCTGTTGAATCGGGCGGTAAACGCGCTTCCTTTCGAGTTACATATCCCCGGCTACCGGTTTTGCGGCCCCGGCACTCGACTGAGGAAACGATTGGCCAGAGGCGACGCGGGAGTGAATCCGCTGGACGCGGCGTGCCGCGAGCACGACATCGCGTACTCTCGGAGCAACGATCTCGCCGACAGGCACGCGGCGGACGAGGTGCTCGCCGCGGAGGCGCGAAAACGCGTCACCGCGAGAGACTCGGCTGTGGGCGAGAGAGCCGCGGCTGCGGATTCTGTAAAGCCAAGACCAAGATCGGCATGGGCGTGAAGGAGAGGAAGAGGGAAAAACAACCTACCAAACGTACCGCGAGGAAACGGATTCTTCCGACCGCGAAACGAGGCGGCGTGTTGCCGATTCTGCCACTGTTGGGCGCCCTCGGGTCCCTGATCGGCGGAGCGGCCGGCGTGGCGAAAGCGGTGAACGACAGCAAAGCCGCTCGACGTCAGCTCGAGGAGCTGCAACGTCACGATCGCGCGATGGAACAGGGCCGCGGACTGTATCTCGCCCCGTACAGACATGGACGCGGGCTGTATCTCGCCCCGTACAAACGCGGACACGGACAGAAAGGAGAAATGAAAAAAAAAACGTCGAAGAAACGATAAGAATGCCCACGGGCGCGACCACCAACGTGCAACTGG
>NW_017277562.1:0-654 GCF_001594065.2 Cyphomyrmex costatus | reverse complement strand
CATTTCATTATTGAAAAATAAAGCAATGAAAGTGAATATGTATTTATTTCAATGTCAAAATATGACATACGTATAATCAACTATGCTAATAAACGTAATAAATTCTTTTGATATAATCAGAACAATCCTTTCTCACGATATTAATTATTAATTAGAATAATAATTTGGAAACGTATACTTATGAAGATATACGTGATTGAAAACTAATTAACTTACACTCTAAAATCTTGAACTAGGTGAGAGATCAAACTATAACAGTTTTTTATATTTCAAAAATAAATCACAAAAGATCAGTATTAATTTTAAAAGAATTCTTATGCCAAATTGTCTATTTTAACGTAATACATTTTATTATTGAAAGATAATGAAATACCATGAAAAATGACTCATATATTATTGAAGGTGCCAGGTTCATCAAAGTAATCATACACCAACAGTTGCTAACTATACATCTGACTTGAATACCTCATTATGTATGCTAAGGTTTTTTACCATTTTATTATCTTCCAATAATAAAGATGTATTACGTTATAGTAGACAATATGGTAAAACAATTTAATAAGAATTCTTTCGAATTAATACTGATATTACGTGATTCATTTTTGAAATCTAAAAAACTGTTATTTCTATCTCTCACCTAGAACACTATATTTG
>NW_017277561.1:2226-3019 GCF_001594065.2 Cyphomyrmex costatus | reverse complement strand
TATAACAGTTTTTTAAAAATAAATCACAAAAGATCAATATTAATTTTAAAAGAATTCTGATACAAATTGTTTATTTTAACGTAATACATTTTATTATTGAAAGATAATCGAATGGTACATATTACCATGAAAAATGACTCATATATTATTGAAGGTGCCAGTTCAAAGTAAACATACATAAAGTATATATTCTTTTGTTGCATATTATACGTAATTATGATTTAACATTACTATTGTAAACAACTAGTGTACATGTGTTGTTAAATCATTATTACGTATATATGCAACAAAGGATACACATTTTATGAATGTTCACTTTGAACTGACACCTTCAATAATAAGTTACTATATGATAATATATTTCAATTATTAGATAATTATTTAAAGCTTTAAAGATTTCAATATTAAAACCAAGTAATTTTATGTTTTGAGTAACTGCATAAATAAGTTCTATCTTTTTTATTATAAAAGAATTGATTGTTTGTACTGTATTTTACCTTCAGGTTTATTGAAGGGAAAGTCCTGAAAAGAAAGGGGAGGAATCTTTATAATCCGTACCTTTTTTCTTTTCAGACTTTTCCTATCAACAAAGTACAAAAAGAATGAATTCTTTTCTAATTATATAAGGAATAGAGAAGACAAATTAAGGTATCTACCAAACAAATAAATAACAGATCTGGAGACACGGTAGTGTCTCGGTAAATAAGTAACCTAACCAAATGCTGTAAAAAGAAAATAATTACATAGAAAATAATTTGTATTCTTACAGCGGAATTACAGCAGAGAATCTGTG
>NW_017277561.1:0-661 GCF_001594065.2 Cyphomyrmex costatus | reverse complement strand
TTTATATAGTTGTTTCAGCCGATTGTATTCAATAATTGCTTCTTCACTAGCTCTTATAGATGAAGGATCATAATTAATCAAATACAATCCATCTAAAAATGTTACTCGGGATAATGCAACATAAATCTGGCCACAACTAAATACAGAATTACCTATATCCATAACAACGTTCTTCAGAGTTAATCCTTGACTTTTATGAACGGTGATGGCATAACTCAAAGATAATAGAAATTGCTTTCTAATAACAAATACTTTATCCATCACTTGAAACTTGACACTTACTCTTTCAATAAAATATTCTAAACCAGTTGGTAAAAGGAGTTTAATCTTTTCTACATAATTAGTAGAAGTATCCTGCATAATCTGGAGACACGGTAGTGTCTCGGCGCTAAGCCAAGCGCGCGACACTGCCGTGCCTCCTTTACGCGAAACTGAGAATTCTCGGGGTCGAGATGATCAGATCTCAGTAACGGCTGAATCGATCAAGTTCTACATACGCTCAATCGACAGGAAAAACTTAAATTGTATGATAAAAGTGCTTTCATTTTTTTTCTACGTGCCCTACGAGCGAAGATATCACGACGCAAAGTCTGGATCTTGAATTTTCACGTTTCAATTTTAAGAAACGTCGTCATTGTCAACGTCGTCGACCAGAGAGAAA
>NW_017277560.1:0-4419 GCF_001594065.2 Cyphomyrmex costatus | reverse complement strand
AAAAATTCAGATTGTGAACATTCTTAGAGCAAATAATTCTAGAAACATTTTGAGATCAAAATGATCCTGTCAATTAATTGCTTTAATGTATTTTACTCTTGTACGTGAACCAGCACATCTACACTGTGGGTCGAATTTTTCGACATAAACGGTGAATAAAAAAATAAACTAAATATTGTTTATCATAATGGTAGAATTAATGTGGCGATCGAAAACAATAATGAAATTCTAAAGGTTTTCAAGTTTCAGGGAAATTTTGTATTAGTAGGAATTAGAGGAGTTGTTGATTTCAAAACAAGTTTCAAAGAAACATAATTCATAATATTTAAAAAGAGTATAATGGACCATCGTGCGCGTAGCGCGCGCAAGGAATGTGCTAGTGTAAAAAAAAATCGAAATTTGTGTTGAGGGCAACACTAAACTGCAAGGGTTTCTATAAAAAAATTATTGAAGAAATGATTCATCGCGTACATTTATAATAGGGCTACCGTTGGAAAATGGAAGATCTGTAGATTACGAAAATAGTAGTGTGTAATCTTTAAAGTGGTCAATCCTCTGGCTGCCACGGGGGGTAGAAAGGTAAAGAGCCTGACCAAAAAATGCCCTTTTTCGGTACCTCGATTTTTGAAACTTTTATTATGCCAAATAGTTACATATGATGACCCAATAATCCCTGCAAAATTTCAAGATGAGCATACAGCCCGTTTAGGAAATAGGGGGGGTTAAAGTTGACCATGTCCAATAAAGAATATAGCAATTCCACATTTGAATTCGAACAATAACGTCTAAAAAATTCAGCCTAAATGGATCTTTTAAAATTTTTGGCTGATGATTATAAATATGAAATCATATTTACAAAATTCAAAATGGCGGATCCAATATGGCGGACAATTTTTGTTAAAATTCATTGGATCTACTTGAAACTTGTTACTCGGGGTTTTTTGGGGTCGCTGAATTTGAAGTCAATTTAAAAAAATTACAAATGGCGAATCCAATACACCCAATAAAGGCGCAAGATGTAATAAACAATCCACCCAACAAAAAGTCAAGATGTAATAATGCAGCCAATAAAGGTAAGATGTACGAATCTATACAATAAACGCAAGATATAAAAATACAACTAATAAAGGCAAGCTGCAATAATCCAACAAAACGATTTGAAAGGTGTCAAAATTTTTTTTGTAATTTTAAGTAATTAATTAGTAATATTCTCATTAATAAAATCATAGTTCTGAATTTTAAGGCAACTTTTATGGATTTTTCTATTTTTAGAAAGTAGCTTTTGGATGTATTGTATTCGCCATTTGTAATTTTTTTAAATTGACTTCAAATTCGTATTCAGCGACCCCAAAAAACCCCGAGTAACAAGTTTCAAGTAGATCCAATGAATTTTAACAAAAATTGTCCGCCATATTGGATCCGCCATTTTGAATTTTGTAAATATGACTTCATATTTATAATCAGCCAAAAATCTTAAAAGATCCATTTAGGCTGAATGTTTTAGACGTTATTGTTCGAATTCAAATGTGTAATTGCTATATTCTTTATTGGACATGGTCAACTTTAACCCCCCCCCCCCTATTTCCTAAACGGGCTGTATGCTCATCTTGAAATTTTGCAGGGATTATTGGGTCATCATATGTAACTATTTGGCATAATAAAAGTTTCAAAAATCGAGGTACCGAAAACGGGCATTTTTTGTATGGAGCTTGGTCAGGCTCTTTTGTTCATTAATTAAACACTTGTTAATTCGCGTAAAGCCCAATCTACAAGATGTACACTGAGAAAAATGATTTGATTGTATCAACAGGGTATTTGGTTAAATCCCAGCAAACACAAATACATTAATATAACATTGCCGTAATGAAACAGAAAGTAACAAGTAATATACCATGTTCGTTACATGCAATATTCACGTTAGTTGTAATTTCTCACTCATACGAAATTGCGGCTATATAACATGAATATGATGTATTATTGAAATGTTATATAACTGAAATATGAAGTATGTCACTGTTATGTAACCATTATTTTATTTGTTATAAAATAGTAATATCATATCGTTACGTATTTTTTAGTAAGCTCAAATTACAAAAACAGATTCCTGAATTAATTCTAAATAAATCTATTTATAATTTTATAGTACACGATAAATATAAAAATGTTAATTATTTTATTTCCTGAATAGTGCATCAGAGAACATAAGTAAAACACGCTACGAAATAGTTGTTTCTTTTTTACCGTCAGTTGTTCCAAAGTACTATTGAAGAAAATGCCTATAATAAACATTTTGTTATATACAGTGATGGGAAAAAGTCCCGGAACGGCCAAATATTTCAAAAACCATTGGTATTTAAAAAAAACGCTGAAACACGTGGAACGATTTTTCAAAGAATCTATCTTTTGAGGGGGGTTACGACCCCCCATCCCTAAGGGGGCACGTGGGGCACGAGGGGGGTCGAAAATCTGAAATGGCAACATAGGTCGACTGGGGGCTCATTGGAAAGGTCTTTTCGAGACGAATCCAAAACACTACGCATAGAGGGCGCTGCGTTCACTTTTGGCGGGAAAATTCAATTTTGACAATTAGAAAATTTTGAACATTTTGAAAATTTCAGGGATGGCAATAGTAACTTACAAGTAAACATACCCAAGTGCCACCCGCCGATCTTAATGAAACTTGGCATACTTTCAAAACACCGAAAAATATTGGATACGTATTTTTTTATACGTCCCCATAAAGCGTTTTAGGGGTACAAACCACCCCCTCAATATAAAAATGAACCCTTTTTGTGACTTGTGAAAAAATATAAAATTAATAACTAACAATTAAGTAGCGTTAATCTTACAAAAATGTATTCGGGGGTTTTCGGGGTCGCTGATTGCGAATATGATGTTAGTTTTTCAAAATTCAAAATGGCGGACGATTTTTTGAAAATGAAACGAAATCAACTTGAAACTCATTACTCGGGGGTTTCCGGGGTCGCTGATTACGATTATGATGTTAGTTTTACAAAATTCAAAATGGCGGATCCAATATGGCGGATGGAAATTCATAAAGTAAAGCTACGCTCACAAAAATAATTACTATGGTGTTTTCGAAGTAGCTAATTACGTTCCGCCATTTTGAATTTTGAAAAACTAACATCATATTCGCAATCAGCGACCTCGAAAACCCCCGAATACATTTTTGTAAGATTAACGCTACTTAATTGTTAGTTATTAATTTTATATTTTTTCACAAGTCACAAAAAGGGTTCATTTTTATATTGAGGGGGTGGTTTGTACCCCTAAAACGCTTTATGGGGACGTATAAAAAAATACGTATCTAATATTTTTCGGTGTTTTGAAAGTATGCCAAGTTTCATTAAGATCGGCGGGTGGCACTTGGGTATGTTTACTTTAAGTTACTATTGCCATCCCTGAAATTTTCAAAATGTTCAAAATTTACTAATTGTCAAAATTGAATTTTTCCGCCAAAAGTGAACGCAGCGTCCTCTATGCGTAGTGTTTTGGATTCGTCTCAAAAAGACCTTTCCAATGAGCCTCCAGTCGACCTATGTGGCCGTTTCAGATTTTCGACTCCCCTCGTGCCCTACGTGCCCCCTTAGGGAGGGGGGTCGTAAACCCCCTCAAAAGATAGATTCTTTGAAAAATCGTTTCACGTGTTTCAGCGTTTTTTTTAAATACCAATGATTTTTGAAATATTTGACCGTTCCGGGACTTTTTCCCATTGTATATCATTCGTACTATAAAATTCTAAATAGCTTTATTTAAAATTAATTCAGGAATCTATTTTTTTACATTTGCAATTATTGCATCTAGGAATAAAAAAGTACTTTAAACATTTCATTATTATTATAAAATTTGTATTTGTATACTTTATTTTAATATTTTGTTATATACATATATACATATTGGATATATATAAACATATATATTATATTATACATTAGAAAAAATACATATGATGAAAGAAATCAATTTTATACCTCTATATATAGATCCTGTGTGTATAATATATATTTATAACTAATAGTCTTAATTCCGTCCGTAATTTACTGCAACATAATAAATACAATAATTATATTTGTAATCTTTTGCTTATAAATATAAATTTAAATTAATTTTAAGATTAACTATGCAAACAAGTTATTTAGTCAAAGAATTTGAGGTTATACACCTGTATGTCCACTTGCACCAGAGAGAACTGCTTGCACTAATCATATCACATTTTTATTCCCACCAATAATATATTTTATGTCATAATTCAAATATAATCTCATAATTTAAATATATAAACAATCACGCGTGTGTCTCGCATTGTCGTGCTCGATAACTTAACTGCCGCAAAGCTTCGCAACGCTGCATCGCGGATAAAAGATTGTAAGAGAGGTTAGAACATCATAATTCATATTA
>NW_017277559.1:0-1347 GCF_001594065.2 Cyphomyrmex costatus | reverse complement strand
TTACGAGCCAATACATTGTCGGCCTTTGGAATTAAGAAAAAAAGCACTTTCGTCTAAGTTGAACACTCTTGACGGATGGATATCTAGAAGATTTAATTTTTGTAAATGTTTTTTTACTTCATCAAATCAATTTTTTAAAACACTTTCTGTTGCTGATGCTCGATTCATTGTCAAATTTTGAGCAATTCTTCTTGTCACATCTGGATGTCTACGACAAAAACTTTCCCACCAGTGTCTTCCTGGCTTATTATCCTTGAAAGGCGTTTTTCTTTCTAACTCGGTGACAAGTTTTTGCACGCATTGAAGAAGTTAAAATTTAGTAACAGGGAGACCTCTCTCGCTGCAGTAGAAAATCCAATCAACAAATAGTTTTTCTTCTTTAATTGTTAAATAAGTGCTATGTCCTCTAATACCTTCTACTGGAATTATTTTTTTTTGCTTTGCGTATAAAGTACTTCTCGGCACTTGGAATACATCAGCTGCTTTTCGTGTAGACATACCCTTTTCTATTTCAGCTAATGCATCATTCACATTTTTTTGACTATATTTGTTTTGTTTATTCTATCATTGCCCATCTTGACTTTTCTACATATAAAAAATGCAAAAAGTGTAAATTCACAAATAATATAATTTGAGGTTTTATATATCTCAGTTTCGCGTAAAGGAGGCACGGCAGTGTCGCGCGCTTGGCTTAGCGCCGAGACACTATACCGTGTCTCCAGATATGACGTATCAATAAAAATAAACAAAAGGATTGCATAAAATTAAAAAATGTACATAAACCTAATAAAATATTGCTAATAAGTAACGTAAAAAACAAGTTCAGATATCGTTAAAAGATTATGGTTATGTATATTGAGGTTATATTACATAAACGAAAAAGAACAAAGGACATTTTAAAAGTCATGTAAATTAAATTTTAAATCGATAAAACGTAACAGTCATATATAATAAAATATCATCTTACATAATTCTGGATTGTACATTACTAAAAAATTAATTACAAAGTTCTATATACTACTTTACGTTTCAGTTCTCGGATTGAGCCATCCTCAGAAGTAACATCATAATTATTAAAATAATTTTGTATGACCATCTCCGTGTCTCAACATTGTTCGCCATGCGATTGACAGATCAAATAAACTATTAAGTACAATAAATTAACAAGCGATTAATTAATATCAATCTACGTATCTGGAGACACGGTAGTGTCTCGGCGCTAAGCCAAGCGCGCGACACTGCCGTGCCTCCTTTACGCGACACAAAGAATTTTTCAGAGTCGATATGATCAGATCTCAATAACGGCTGAACCGATCAAGTTCTACATACGCTCAATCGACAGGAAAT
>NW_017277558.1:0-1153 GCF_001594065.2 Cyphomyrmex costatus | reverse complement strand
ATTTATTATACATTACATACCTCAATTGTGCATTATTTATATTATATGATATGGTTGGTTTAGAGATTTATATCTCAAATATATATAAAAAAATAACGAAAGAGTGAAATACGGCGAAAGAGAGAGGTAGTAGAGGTGGTTGGTGGAGAGAGGGGGAGGAGATCCGGTGGGTCGAAGGTGGTGGAGGTGTGAGTGAAAGGTAAAACCGGATGTTTATCATTATTAGATAATATTATGCGCGGTGCGGTGTTGTGAGGGGAACAGCGAAAGCTAGACGATTCGAAAATCAACCGAAAGTTGCACTGTCCCCCTCACCGCTCCGCGTGCAGTCTAAATGCCCCATTAAAGTCGAATGGTATTGTTGTGCGCGCGGAGCGATGAAGTGGGGGAACATCGAAAGTTAGACGGAGGCGATTCGAAAATCAGCCAAAAGTTGCATTTCCCCACTCATCGCTCCGCGTGCAGTCGAAATGTCCCATGACAGTCGAATGGCATTGTTTTTTTCCGTGATGCGATGTGATGAGGGGGACAGCGAAAGCTACACATAAACAACGCGTGCAATCGAAATGTCCCATTACAGTCGAATGGTATTGTTCTGCGCGCGGAGTGGTGAGGTGAGGAGAACAGCGAAAGCTAGACGAAGGTGATTCGAAAATCAGCTGAAAGTTGCATTTGCCCAACCCTTCCCACCTCATTTCACCGCGTGCAGTCCAAATGCTCCACGATGATCAAATGGCATTGTTCTACTCGCGCGGAGCGGTGAGGTGAGGGGGACAGCGAAAACTACACGTAAACTATTCGAAAATCAACCGAAAATTGCACTATCCCCCTCACACACCGCACCGTGTACATTCGAAACACCATGACAGTCGAATGGCATTGTTCTACGCGCGGAGCGGTGAGGTGAGGGGGATAGCGAAAGCGTATATTATGATTATTTATGCAATTCTGTGCGCAAAGTGTGCCTTCGCGCACTAATTTTAATGTCGAGAAGTTCATTTTACGGGGTTGGTATGCGTGAAGTAGTTAGTCGTGCGCGAAGGCACACTCTGCTCACTGAATTGCATAAAATATCGTAAGCAATTCGTGTGCGACGTTACCGCACTTGCATCGAACGCAAGCGCACTCGTCGCCTGCGGCGACTCGTGCGCAG
>NW_017277557.1:507200-528573 GCF_001594065.2 Cyphomyrmex costatus | reverse complement strand
GCAGTTAGAAGCATTACAAGAAAAAGGCCTCCATGGCCGCTCTCAGGTTTCTCTCTGCTATTATGAAAGAAATTAGACAGGAACGAAAATGTGAGAAACGCTAGTTTTATCTCTGGCCGTGTCGTCCCAGTTTGCTATCCGGGAACGAGGCCACTACACCAAGATTCAAGCTAGTTTTATCGATAATACAGGCGGATCTAGCACATCACCTTAAAAAAAGTGGCGTTATATAGGAAAATATTTCGAAAATTAATCGAGAATATTGAAATTTGGATAAATATATTATATTTATGTTCAATTTTCAATGTATTTTCCAAAGACTATAAATTTTTTAAATAATTTTATCTAAAACATAAAAATGTACAAAAACGATATTCCTTATATTTATACCTTTTTGTAGAAATTAACCCTTTTTTTACGATCTCTTTTCTTTTTCTAAGTCTATTTTTACATTATATACATACATTATTATAAAAAAATATCATTTAATAATATTTACATAAGTTCATAATAATAATAGAAGTTTAATGAATTCTACTATGAATGTTAATTTTAACAAAAATAAATTTCAAATAACAGGCGCGAATAGAAAAAAAATGTCAGGCCAATCACAGTCAACTTTCACAGAAGGCGAGCAGAGAGAAGCCTGAAGGCCGCAGCACACACTTTTGCATGATGCATAAGAGAATGAACCAATCAAAATGCTTCTCTTCTGTCAAATCAGAGGAAAAGATGGGTTATGATTTATTGATTCTCTTATGCGTCATGGAAAAGTGCTGCGGCCTTGGTGGAGTCCCATGAGGTGTATTTGTCGCGTATCGCGTAACCAATCAAAAGTGATCAAAAGTCATTTGCTGTTGTGATTTCGCGTTTTACTGATCACTGATTATGCGGTTACGCGATATACGGCAAATACGCCTCATGTGACTCCAGTCTCAGGCTTCTCTGTACTGTATTGAACTACATAGCCAATATCCGCGATCCCGTTGGTAATGTCCACGAATTTTTGGTTCTAGTCTTCTCTCTAGTTCACGATTTTAGTCCGTTAAATACACAAAGCGGACAATCAATAGTGGAACAAACACCGATAGATTGATTGTCCGTTTTTAATGTATCTAATAGACCGAAATCGTGAACCGGAGTAAAGACTAGAACCAAAAATTCGTGGACATTACCAATATAATCATGGACATTGGCTACGTAGTTCAATGTCCACGTTTTGTGGACATAGAGGCGCTTTAAAATGATGTAACAACTAATATAATCATGGACATTGGCTACGTAGTTCAATGTCCACGTTTTGTGGACATAGAGGCGCTTTAAAATGATGTAACAACTAATAAGGCCGGTATTCATAGTCAGTTCTTATATTCAAGACCGTCTTAAGTTCAGTCTTGAAGAGTTATGAACCAATCAGAGGGCCGCTTTAGCATCTTAAGACATTATTTAAGACAGTCTTGAAATAAGAACCGACTATGAATACCGGTCTAAATCCCGGGCATGGTCGCTCTCAGGCTTCTCTCTGCTTATTGAACTACGTATAGTAGTTATATATTGAACTACGTAGCCAATATCTGCGATCCCCCGTTGGCAATGTCTACGAATTTTTGGTTCTAGTTTTCTCTGTGGTCCATAATTTCAATCCGTTAGATACACAAAAACGGACAATCGATAGTGGAACAAACTCCGACAGATTGCAGATTGTCTGCTTTGTCCATCTAAGGGCTAAAATCGTGAACCAGAGAGAAGATTAGAACCAAAAATTTGCGAATTTTACCGACGTGATCGTAGATATTGGCTATGTAGTTCAATATTTATGTTTTGTGGTCATAAAGGCGCTTCAAAATAAGATAACAGTTAAATTTCGTACATGGCCGTTTCAGGCTTCTCTTTGCTACGAGGTAGCTTCTTATTATAGAGTTTCTAGTACCCATAATGCCTAATTTATACTGGATGCGATGGGCGATGAACGATGAGCGATGTCCAATAAAAGCTTTGCTTTAGCTCACACGACGATGTAAAGCAGAGTTCTTATTGGTTATCGCTCGTCGCGCATCGCTCATCGCGCCTAGTGTGAACTAGGCATAAGTCCGGATCTACAATAGATGTTTTAACTTTTAAGTCGTAAGAAATTGATCAGTTACAGTCGAATACGAGAACAGGAGAATAATCGACAGTAATTCGTTCATTTCTTATGCTTATAAGGCTTAAAAATCTATTGTAGATCCGG
This sequence comes from Cyphomyrmex costatus, assembly GCF_001594065.2. Lineage (NCBI taxonomy): Eukaryota > Metazoa > Arthropoda > Insecta > Hymenoptera > Formicidae > Cyphomyrmex > Cyphomyrmex costatus. Next base: position 526,343 of record NW_017277557.1, on the reverse strand, counting down.
ACTAACAAGAATTGCTACTGCATCCACCATACTCTGGATTTGGCCCCATGCAACTTCTTCCTATTTTCAAACATGAAAAAATGGCTCGGTGGAAAGAGATTCATGAGTAAATCATCGCCGAAACAGAGGCCTATTTTGTAGAATTCGACAAACCATATTTTTCGGAGGGGTTAAAAGAATGGTAGGGGCGCTGGGAAAAGTTATATATCCTTAAAATAACCAATAAGTAATTAATATGTAATTTACGTTTATTTAAACGTTAATTTACGATCATTATTAATACGTAACACAGTATATTTATTGATTTGCCATCGTAAGACCAACAATAGAGACTTTGTTACGTTCCTGTTTTCATCCTTCTATATTTCGCGAAACACGTGCCCTTAAATATGCAAGTGTGACGACGAAGGAATCCAGGAATCGCTGAGTCAGACTGACGTCCCATGAAGCGGAAATTTACAGTGGAACGGAACAGCGAAATCAATCACAATTGCAGAAGGAAAAGCAGAGAAATGATTGCAGAGTCGTGATTGGTCTCGATATTCCGTTCCGCTGTAGATTTCCGTTCCATGGAACGCCGGTCTCACGCCACCAACCACAGAAGAAAGTGTCAAGGCGAATCACTCAACATAATTCGCTGCGTTTAAGCGGGGAGCACAGACTTTTGCATAACGCATAAACCATATACATAAAGAATTTGATTGGTCCATTGACTCATGCATAAGAAAATGGACCAATGTAATTCCTTATGCACATGCTTTATGCGTTATGCAAAAGTCTGTGCTCCCCGCTTTATTGGTCACGTGTTGTCTGGGCGCCGCCATATTGAAGTAAAATGTCTTTTCGAACTCTTCGAAGGCTTTTTTTCCCGTCCCCATCGCGTTACGTATTCGTACCTCGTGTACCTCTTCCGTGACTCTAGGTCATTTCGAACGTTGGACGACCACGTGACTGTTGAATTCGAACTTGTTTCCTTGATTAACTTACTTACAAAATATGATTGCCTACTACATACCCTGGTGTCGGAATAACGCGCACGTTGGAACTGCATGCGGTGAGTAATATCAGGATATATATAAACTAAATACTATAAGAACTATTGCAATTAATTTTATTTGTTTGTTAACTATTACTTTTAACTCATTATTTACACACATTAAATTACTTTAATTTCCTCGTATCTAATATTTATTTGTTTGTTAAAAAAGTATTGTAGTTATACAAACAAATTCAATTTGTTGAAGGGTGTATCATTAATTATTAATACAAAATGCTCAATTGAGTAAAATAATTTAATAGAAATAAAATAAGGCTAGTGCCTATATTTCCACTAATGCAGATTAATTTTAATCTTAGTTCAATTTGCTCTTCATCTTTTTCTAATTCTAAAAATTAGAAAAAGATTAACAGTAAGTTAAACCGAGATTAAAGTTAATTTGTATTGGTGGAAACAGGCATAAGATTACAAAGGCTGGTTGTTTGTTGCTAATATTTATTAATCGTTATAAATATATTATAAATATATAACAGATCGTCATTAGGTCATATTTTTCGAAGTTTAACTATTTCAACTTACCCATAATAAACAATCTTAATTGTCCCTACGCATGAAATTATTAATTGTTATAAATGATTCTATAATAGTTATTTCATATAAAATTTTCAACGTTATTAAACTATTGCTACTGTTATACATCCATAAACTCCACGATTCCTTTCTTTTGTAGGAAAAGTTATGTTTCTTCTCGAATGCGAATGATTATATGGTCGCATTAAAGATCAAATATTAATTTTTGAATAATTGTTATAAATAATTCAGATTTCGGTCTATATTATACTGAGCATAAAGTTAGAAATAATTATCATCAAAATTCAATCGAAAGTACGTGAGCTCCGTGCAGACTAAGACTCATCAATTAATACAATAAATAACATCAGTTCTAATCGCTCCTATTTTTGAAAAATCTTATTCAATAGTTCAAAGATCTATCATTCTCTTTATATATATATATATATATATATATTTTTTTTTTTAAACCTAATTTTAAAAAATGATTCAATATCCATCCAAAGGTCAAATTACATCAAGGTCCCTATATACTATATGTAGAGCCCTTTATGAGGACATCAGTCAGATTTTCTCATTAATCCGAGATGAGACTTATCATTAGTCCAGGCAATCAGTCATGATTGTCTCGGTTAATTCAGTAATCAATTCGGTTAGTTATATCTTCACGATTAGAAGTGCCACGCCACTAAAGGAGTCCAGAAGAACATCCCGAGTGCCGTCTATTCTCCAAGGACTCCTCATTCTAATCAACTCATATCGTCTTATGGAAATCATAAGTAATTAATTACTTTTACCTTTTCTTTCTTTTCATTCACGTAGGATTATCTATTACATTAAAATTCACAAAAACGCATCTGACTTTCTGTCAAAAAAATCTCTGATTTCTCTCCGATCAAGATCATTTAAGTAATTATATGCTCACATATTATGCTCAATTAATTTGGGATTCTCTCATATCCAAGAATTATTTAAAAGATAAAATGCTTCGAGTAATTCGCAGCTCCTCTGTTCGCAGCTCACGAATTACTTTAATAAAACGCCTCAAGCAATTTGTAATTCCTACAGTCACGAATTACTGAAGCAGTAAAACGCTTCAAGCAATTTGTAATTCCTACAGTCACGAATTATTTAAGCGGCAAAACGCTTCAAGCAATTCGCTATTCATTATCTTCGAATTATTTAAGTGATACAACGCTTCAAGTAATTATTTGCAAATTTTTCAGCATCCTTATTCCCTCGAATCTTGCAAATCCTCTTTTTTTTTTCTTGTATACCTAGCGATTATGAGCTCAATAATTAGAGATGTTTTTTTGGAAATAGATGGTCTGGTGTACAAACACCGAGCGGGTCGAAAGAAGCGAGCGAAAATCGAGCGATCAAGGGAATCGAATATTTCTATAATAAAAAATCATCCAAGTAGACAAATTCAGCCATCTGGTATCTCGGACAGAAATACCACGATCGTCTCACCGAGAACGTTACCGTAATAGATCTAATTCATGAACCAGTAAATTCCACCGAATCACCTTCTGACCCTTCTCCAGATTTCTCTGAAACTACTTTTCCAGAATTTTCTCCCCTTTTCTATTCCCTGTTCCTACAGAGGATGACAGATCCCTCAACGAAATCTTCCAATCCATAGAAAAATTATTTGAATGATTTAAATTCACTATTTCCTAAAACATATATATACACACACATCACATTTATATGTGTAATGTATAATATATATGATTAAATTTAATGTAGGAACTAGGCAATACATGTAATACGACACAATTTTTATCACCAATTTATAATCAAATTTTTGTAGAATGATAAATAATAATAAGTTTTTTGTTGTTAAATAATCGTTAATTATGTATGTCGGCTATTCCTAAGTTCGTTTATCTCATTCCTGAGATCGCACAAGATTCGTTCCCAGATTAAAGGGATTATTTCCTGATCCACATAAAGGACCGACGGTCGCATATATCTCAACCGATGTAATAGCGCATCTTATCTGCATTGACTCACACCTGAGATTCTTCAAAGCACTTCCGATTTGTGACACGCGCCACCAAACGATAAGCCATAACAATGGTTTATGTTCCGTTTTTCGTAGCCTCTTCCTCACCTGAAAAATTCCTTTAAAATACAGAATCCTGAGACTGAGCTAACGCTACCGATAATAATAAAAAACCCATTTAGAATTTATCGTTTTGTACTGTAAATGGCATAACAGTACTGTAAGGGGAAGGAGGTACTTTTTATATTTCGTAAAATAATTTATAAATTAACATACATCTCAATAGATTTATTTCATCTATGAATTATTCTTTGTTTAACGTGACGAAATTTATATTACTGTGTAATAAAAAATATATGATAAGCGTGTAAATGAGAGTTATTTGTTCTCATTAGTCTCGAAAATAGTACGATGTACTTTATTATATGATTTACTTTATTGAAAGTATGATTTATTTTTCTGTAAAATAATATTTTTATTAGTTTTTAAGGTGAAAAACTAATAAATCTCAATTAATTTTCTACGTGTATCTTCTATAATTTATTATATTTAAACTACTTTTTTTCAATATAATGAACAACACAACATTGACAATTCTATAATAATAAAGATTACTTGCTAATCTTCGATTAAATTATTCGGTCCTATCGCCTTTAACGCTAAGTGGTTTGGTAGTTTGACTTATCATTGATCGTTACTACTGAGAAGCTTGTATAGGTCTGCATTATGATGACTATGACTACTTGGGCAAAGAGGAAGTAGTAGTAACTTTACAAAGTTTTCTCATTAACCTTAAAACGTAACTTTTGCAAAATATATAACGGTGGTAAACATATTAAAATATATTTATATATGTACCATATACATGCATTACATGTTACATATGATAATATCTGTTTAAATAAGGATTTTAATTACCTGTACGAATGTCTAAAGAACAAAAAGTTCTGACCGTCAAGTTTTCGTATTTCTTTCTGGTAAAAATCATTGAAACTGTAGCGACCGCGATGCATAAGTATGATTTTGTGCGAACGCTTTTTCCGATTTTTTTTTTAAAGAAATACTCTTGCGTAAGCAACAAAATATTGATGCTCCCCTCTTCTGTCAGCAAGCAGTAAAGTTGCAACTTAAGAGACGCAATTCTCCGTGCGATATCCGCAGGAAATTGCAGTGAACTTTCAACGATGACTATACGTCGCCAACACGGAGGCATCGTCGGTCGTCCTCGGACGTGTTCGGGCGTCGCGTCGACGTCCCGTCGGTTCGGTTGAGGCGCAGCCGACAGTTGGTGGCCCGACATCGGGACGGATATTTTGCATCGATTGTTCGCTTCTACGCGGTTGATTCTTGCTTTCCGTACTTGAGAAAAAGAGAAACTTCGCTAACGTAAAGATTTCCGTGATAAATTGTTTATATGTGACCATCTCTCGTCAATCTGGAGGACTTCCGGCAAATGGAGCGCATTGCGGAAATGCATGACAACTTACGGTGCTTACGACGTTGATACTAATGGTCTGTATGACGAAAATTTTATGTAGAAGATATCAATGCGATCACAGGGGCTGTCGTGAATAGATTAAGCATTAAGTAAAGACGAGCACTCGCATGCGAGAGGGATAAATTTAGTGACAGAATAATCCTGTTTGCTTAAGTAACATTTATTATTTGCAGGGAATGGAAGAGTTATTTTTACAGTTACTTATAACAATGTGATAACAATGTTACAATTTTTTTATGACTAATGATAACTAACTAAACGCTTAAGAGGTTAAAATTATTTTAGCCTCTTAATAAGCGTTTAGTTAGTTACCATTACACAGTCATAAAAAATTGCAACATTGTTACCACATTGTTATAAAAAGTAACTGTAAAAGTAACTCTTCCATTCCTTGGAAAATATGATACATCAACTAATTTATTTGATGTATCATATTTTCTTAAGGAATTTAATAAAGATAAGAGGAATTACTTAGATACGTAAAAGTGCGATTGTGATAATTTAATAGTAATTTAAGAGAGTATTTATTTTCACATAATCAAAATGTGTATAAATAAATATAAATATATTTTTACACGTGTAAAATTTTGCGATGAAAATTTAATGGAGGTAAAGACACTTTTCTTGAGAATTGTGTGTAAATGGAAACAAAGATGGTGTACGATGAAATAAACTACGAGCTTGTTCTTATTCGAATGATTAAAAGACCTTTATATTAACTGTGAAAACATCTTTTTTTTTAATGAGAACGTCTCTCCTCGAAAAAGAAATGGAGAAATAGAGATAAATATAGTGCGACTTTGGCAGATAAAGATAAAAAACCTCCCGTCACATTTAAGTAAGTAGAGGTCTTTGGCTTCGCATATATTATTAAAAATCTATCAAAATTCAGTAGGGAATGAAGGCAATTCCCTTCACAGAGATGCGAAAAGGAGGTTGATACAATATGTGAGGGAGTGGCAATCTTTGGATTATTCAAGTGGCTCGAGAGGACATTTATTTTTATATATATAGCAGAATACTATGTGTTGTGAAAGTTCAATAAAGATGTAAGTGATCGCGCGATGCAGGGTGAAGAAAATAAAGGCGACAGGCGCAGGAGGACACGAGAAGGAAAATAAAGGTCTTTTGCCATTATTCGGTCGCTAGAGAAGAAAGTTTCCTTTGATATTTCCAATGCAGATTACTATAATGTACACTCTTGGCATAAAATTCGAATGAAATCGTTCCTTTCTTGAGATACGTGAAAATTTGATTATCATCCGTTGAATAATCATTGTATTGTGAACGAAAATGATATTTTGATGTTACTTACTAGAAAAGTAATTTAACGTTATTGAGATGTGTTGTATATTGCTTTAGACAAAGGAAAAAAATTGTTCATCGTCGAATATTCAAGAAAAAATATTTCCTCCATTATTATATATCATCAGAATTTGTGGAGAAGAAACTTGCTGATCGAATTTTTGGGTAGGTTTATATTCGCAGGATTATACATATTTCTGTAAGAATTTTTATTTCACGTGCATAATCTTATCTATATATATTGCGTTGCTATTTACATACATTGCTTCAATTCTACATTACATATCTGTCCCTATGATGTTATAATTATATCTATATGTGCAATGTAATATTTTTGAAGGCAAGACTAGAGATAAAAATGACAGAAAAGAAACTAAAAATTTTAAATATAAACGTCACAGTAAGAAGTAATTATTTTACTTTGACTCTAAAAATTTTGTACTCAAATATACTTTTAGGAGGTATATTTAACGGTTTTGATGCATTATTATTCTAAAATTCAATTTTTGTATTCATTTAAGACTTTTGAGTAATCGCGGCGGCCACGTTGGAATCTTGACATCATAAGCGAGAATGACACGTTTTTTTTTGTTGCGTTCCATTTTTCAATAAAGACAATTTGGATAAATCTTAACGACGAGTTTTACAACATTTGTAGGAATGGGCAGAAACTATATTCTTTCTTCCTTTGATAATCAGTAAATGATCGTAAAAGGCACGTAAAGTGAGCAGCCTATTATATTTGGCAGGAAACATACGGTTTGACAGCTATCGAAACGAGTAAAAAATATGCTTTTACGTACGAAATCTAAGATAAGTGTGGTGTCTGATCATTTTTAGGACTTTCATAAGTACGAGATAAGTCACATTTTCATAATTAAGCATATAATAGGGAAATGGCACGTAACACAAAATTTCCTTGTCAAAACATCACTTTTCACGCCTATTAGTTTAGCCCTTTACCGTGGCAAGGCACTATACACACAAGCACATGTCTGTGTGCTCGCCTTCGACCTGAAAATGAATATACAGACATGAGCTCGTACTTGTGTGTGTGACTACCAGTTTTGTCAGGCCGTCGACTAATTCGGTGTCGCCCATCATCAACTTGAGTTCTTGGCTGAGTACTCAGGAGCCTTAAACGATTTCTGTGTAAAGATAGCTATAATAATGATACAATGGCTAACACGAAAAAAAAGGATTATAGGAGCTAATGTAATACATAGTATAATAGCTGTGATAGCTAGATTATGACTAATTATGCATAAGGGACTATTTTCCAATGACTTTGATATATGTTGTCAAGATCAAGGTCGATAATCCCTTATGCATAATTACCAAATTATGTTTTTAAAATAGGGATAGCTAATGCTGTCTGCCTAAGCTAAATTTATTAGCTATTTGCAATTATGAAAGCAATACATTTTTACTATGTATATGATAAAGCATTTTCCCTAATATATGTACACAAGTAAAATTTAAGTACGTCTAACATCTTTTTAGTTGCTTGTACTAAATAATGCTTTTCATTTTAGTTAATAAAATTTCATGCCACAGTAAATGTTTTTTATCTGTAATAGTTAAAGCTTAGTAATGACTAAGGGGCCTATTCTGTAATTTTTGACTGCAACGATATCGTTACATTATCATTGCGCAGGTTTTGTATATCGAAAAATAGTTGCGTAACGATAATTTAATGATATCGTTGGAATCGTTAAGAGTTACAGAATAGGTCCCTAAAGCAATAATTCTTACAGCTAAGTTTGATTCAACTATTAAAATTTAGCTGCTATTATCAAGTTATTTTTTCCGTGAAGTAGCAGTGATCATGGACATACATTGTTGTTCATAATTGTTCCAACAACATTTTATATTGTACTTTGATTTTGAAAGTTAAATAAGTATTTCACAGTGTTGTGTTAACATAAATAAAATTTTAATGGAATAATTGGTGTGATTTTGTTGTACATATATTGGTTGTACTTGTATATATTCTAAATTTAAATTAGTGAGACAACGATCGAACTATCTCCAACTATTATTCTTGAATTGATATTGTACTGAGATATAGCCTTAATAATCAAAATGTAAGATACAGTTTGTGGATAAACGTGATTTGAAACAGTACAGGTGACTTGGGACAGAATGTACTTTTATTGAATTCGGCCGTATTCATCTACAAATTGCTGGAGGAAATTAAAAAATAATAATTTTTTTCCTTATTGATTGATATGTCTGAATTATTACGATTAGTTATTAATTGAAAGTTCAAAAAGACGATGAGATAAATTCAATTTTTTTAAATAAAGCGACTTTAAACGTCACAGTTTTTGAATTGATGAAAAAATAACTTAATTTTCCAGTATTTTTAAAGCAATTTATAGCCTGATTTTAATATGCTAGCTAAAGTACAAAGAGAAAAAGTAAGCTCAACGATAATACGCAAGCTTATAAAGTTAATATGCAAGCTCTGATAGATTAAAAATACTGAAAAATCAAACTGATAATAAAGGAAACTGATGTGATGATTTGGACATCAGGTTCTGTTTCAGAGCGTCAAAATATATAAGATTATGAGCCGATAGAGTAAAATTGTTAACGTGTGCTGTTCCTGAGGGGTGGTTGAGAGGGGAGGAGAGGGAATAAATAAATTTTTTATATCTTTTTTATACACCATATATTCTTTTAGTTCTACATGACAAAAATGACCTGCTCTGATATTTTCTAAAATAAAATTATTAATAAATTCCTTCGTATTTCAATTATTGACAATGTCGCGGCGAATATATGTCACGATATGATTTCATTAGTTTTTTTAAGTATTGTTAATCAAAGATAACTTTTTTGGATGTCTCTCTCTTATAAATAAAAAAATTATCTTTTATTTAAACAGAATTAAACACAATGCAAAAAATGTTAAAAAAACGCGAATAAATTTTATGTACACAAGTAAAGATCCTTGAACTTGGGATTATAAAAATTGCACTATATCTTTCAAGCAATTAAGTATCATTTTTCGTAAATTCGTTAAAAATTAGTAAGAGCAGTATATAACAATAACACTAGCTTCATTTTTTAGCTTCTTCTTAAAAACACAATTTCATAATTTTGTAAAATATGTGGCAAACTGAGATATCTGTCACGTAGAAGAGTGTAAAGAAATTTTCGAAATAATATATCTCAGTTGCAAGAGCGCTGTAGCAGTTGACAGCTAAGTATTTCAAAAAGCATTTTATACTTTTATATGAGACATAGATATCACACAAATATCTCAGTATACTACATATTTTACAGGTTTAGGATTACGAAATTAGGTTTTTAAGAAAAAACTATAAAAATAAATTTTTACTTTGTATCTATTGTACATTTTTATTTTATCTATTGTACGTATCTATTGTACATGAATTCTGTATCATTGTGAGATTAAAATTATGTGTTATGTATTAGCAAAGTATACAAATACATAGTATTGATTTCGTAATTTGATTAAGGTCCATTTTACCATCTTTGCCTTAGAGTCACTTTGGCCATTTCGACCAATTATCTTTGATCGACACTTTACAATTAGTCTATTATTGAAATTGACAAATCGCTTGTCATTTCAGTTACGATTGGTTAATTCCAATGGACTGACCAACCGTGGATTAAAGTTGATCAAAGTAACTTTTAATCTTTTGTTTAGTAAAACTTTTATCGAGACTTTTATAAAAATTAAATCTGGATTTGAAGCTGATTGATTTCTATCAACGTTACGTTGCATACTAAATTTTATAACTAAATCTATAACTATGTGTCATAACTTTAAGAAATAATAAAATCTCGGACGTTGATTAGTCCAGTATTGATTCTAACGATGTTATACGGCGTCATACAGCACCGTATTAGTGGATGAGGATCATAGAGCTATTAAACTAAAAATAAACATAAAAAGAAAGAAGTCCGAATTCAAAAGTTCAAAATTTTCAGTCCCAAATTCAAATTCTCATCTCTAATATTTTTCAAAACTTCTCATATATTGATGCTTTACTCAATCAAAATCCCATTTTAAACTCGATGTTATTTATTTTCTCAAAATTATTAATGCTGTTGCGTCCAAGCGGCAATCACTCGTACCGGAACTTGCGAGACTTTAACGACTCACACTCACAAGAACCGTTCACTCCATTTGCGCTTCTGTGAAAAATGGCTGCTCGTGTAGAAAAGATACAACGCTAACTTTATTGTGCATGAAAATACAATAAATAAAGAACTTCAGTGGAAACGTCCAAACATAATGACAACTCGGGCGAAACTCAGTTGTCTCTCGATCCGTATTGATTTTCTTTTGGTTAGTTGTTTTCACAGCAGGAGGATCCAGAGTAGCGGGGCTTTCGGGGACAAAACAATACATTAGTCTTCTTTCTTTTCCATTAAATTGTTCAATAATATCCTCATCAAGATAACAGTACAAAGATGACAGAAAAAGATGCGGTTGTAGCATCTTGTATCAACACGTACAATCTCTCGAATGTGACCAGACTCTCTGCATAGAGATTCTAGGTAGTACTTTTTGCGCCTTATCTACAAAGCATTGATAAATAAGGTTATAAGCGCTTTGTATCAAAGGCATAATGTAATATAACATCTTTGTTATTTGCCAACATATATATTAATGTTATATATGTATGTATGTATGAAATAATTTATTGTGTTATTATATATTGTGTCCTTGCTGGAAAACGTCCTGTAACAGTTATATGTATGTATGTAGGTACATGCGTCTATGTCTTGCCGACGAATATCAACACGTCCATTTTTTTTAAAATTAATTTTCGAAGTTATATAAAAATTATTATTTTTTGTTTTTTTAAAGTGATCCGCTATGTTAGTTTTCTTATAAAAAATTTGAGGTAATATTGTAGATGAAAAAATCTGTGTTGCAGGCATATTTTGACATAAGTATAAACTGTCAGTTAAATATTAACTTTAATAATTGTTAAACAATAAACAAACTAGAAGAAGGAAGCCATTAACGGTCGAAGCTGGATCACAGTGCTTATTATAATTGTGTGAATTTTAAATACTGCGTATGTATCCCCCCCCCCCCCGCGACGCTGATAGATTTTCAGCATTGACGCATACATATTCACTACCGCAGTAATATCACTAAATTGACAAGCAATCTAACAATCTGATGCTTATAGCATCTTATTGGATCTTAATAATATGTTGAAAGACATATATTAAAATTTAACGATGTAATATTAAAGTAAATGATTAATTAAATTAAACTCTATGAAAAATAAGATTTACGAAGAATATCACAGGTTGGCGTTTCGTCCTGGTTTCCACTACTGAACTCGTCAGTAAGGTAATGGAAGCCTACCTTATACGCCTGAGAGAGTTATTTAGTTGAGATTCTATATAAAGAGATATACGCGTGTCTCAGCACTTGTGAGAATTTACGAATATCGATAGACCTCTGATGGCGGGTCGACGTAGTAATATTCTTTGCAATATATAACTAAAGTAGCATTAACGTCTTTTTTCAGGCTGACGCGATTTTAACAAATTTTAATAATTGTATTTTAATTCTCTCTTTTATACACTGAATAATGGTATAAGTCAATTGGTGCAATGAAAGCACGTAGTTATTTTTCAGAAAAGATGTACAATTGCACACTGCAAAGTACATATCTTTTGAAAAACAATTATATTTTTTAGCTTGTCAAAGCTCATTAAAATTGGAGACGGATACTTCCATATACTTCCTTGTCAGATTACACACGTTTAAACTTGAAAAACAGTTAATAAAAATCAATAGTTTGCTCAAATTTTAATACCCCTGGAGATTAATTTTTTAAACTGCATTGGTTATAGAAACGGGCATACTTTGAAATTATTTGTAAGAGCAAAATGATTTTAACTGATAAATAAAATAAAACAATTACGCAATTTTCCTCAAAAGTAATGCATAGTACGTGTCACATCGTTCGATCTTTTTTTTCTTTTTTATTTCCCCTAATTGTCCCCGCGGTATAAATTATGCTTTGTTCAATATTCACTGATGGAACATTCTACTTTCACCGTTAAGCTCGTACGTTTTATTGTGTTACAGCATGGCTTATGGGGATTTTGCGTTATCCGTAATTTCTACATTTCGTAATAAATAAAAATGACATTTATTGTTTTTGCAATGTTACTAATATATTGAATGGATCTTTTCACCATTTCAATCATTTCCTTTTATCGAAAAACTGAGTTTTTTTAAATTTTAAATATTAAGTAGGCGATAGTGAAATTTTCCACTAAAATCTATTATTAATAGTATTATACATTAATTAATATTAATTTTTATAGTTATCAAAATTTAACAGGATTATTTAATAAGGAATGATATTGCAATATACAATTTTTTAAATTTTATATTTTGGATTTATATTTTACTTGTCTTACATATTCTACTCTCTAACATATTCTCTCTCTCTCTCTCTACTTACCAGTAGAAATTATATAAATAATTATAAACGCATTCTAATAATTTGTTTTTGGTAAAAAAAAATATGTTTTAAATATTGTTGCTGACAAACGTGATTAAGATTATGTCAAAAACTCTTAAGTTTTTCAGTTTCTCTCTTTCTGGTATCTTACAAAGTTTCTTAATTTCTTTCCGCAGCTTTATTCGGTAGTTCTGTCGAGAACTGTCTAGCAATCTCTTCTTCCAGATTTTCTTTCTTTTTATTTAAATTTTTTATGGTTTCCATATCGAGTTCAATCACATTCACTTCTCAATTGAGAACTTAATTTCCAGTTTTTAACCGTAAATAAATCTTATACATAACTTTAAAAAATCCGCATGCAAACTCTGATAGAAATTAATAGAGTTAAAATCTGCTTTTACATTTTTGTTTATAAATTAATTAAATAAAAGTTTACAAGATGCTCTAGTCTAGCTAAATCTCACAATAATGTATGCATGTCCCAAATTCTCTTACGAAAAAGAACGACCGCCAAGTGTGTGATTATTACTGAGGGTACTTCTGCTTGTGTAGTAATTACTACTGACTGATCACACGGCAGGTATTACACCGCTGAAGTTATCACTGGAGATATTACTGCTCGTGTAATAATTATGGTCAACAGATTATACAGCAATTGTATACATATGTAACACACATATTTCTGAGGACATGTAATTCCGTTAGTCTTGAAAGATCGCTCGATCGACCGACGACCCCTTCAAAACATTATTTAAAACATTATCATAAAATTGCGTTATCTTGCTCAATGTAAATGTTACACAAAAAATTAAGAAACAGTATAAAATGAAAAAATTTAATTTGAATAGAAACATTTTTTTATGTAAAAACACTAAAGATTCGGTAGTCTAAAGGCTTAGGACGCTCGCACTCGTGATATTATTGCCGTAGTTTAGAGCAGTGTTTCAAGTCTGAAAAAAATTCGGCGCGCAGTTAAAAATCTACATACGTAATATATATTAATTCACACGCAATTATAGAATCACCCAAGATCCAGCTTGACAGTTACGGCTTCTTTCTCAGCAGCTTTTCATTGGTTTAAATTCTCACGGTCCTATAAGATTTGATATCGTTTAAACAATAAGGTAATAACAGGCAAATGAGGGTATACTTGTTTCTTCGCAATAATACGGGCCCTATATTAAAATTAATTTTTTTCAATCTTACATTAATTTAAAAGAAACAAACGTTTTAATTTAATTCAAGCCATCATTAGCGAAGCTTATTTTGTACATAAGAATAAAATCGCATCCTATCGACAGACAATTAGATCCCAACTTACAGTAGTTTGTGTCTCTTTCAATTCCATATTTAAAAAGATGTTATAGCTATTATGCTAATTGAACTCCACTGCAATTCAAGATCACATTAGATCTGATATACAGTATTAGATTGATATACAGTATCAATAATTGAATTAAAGATAAATGATTGACTTGCCTTCAATATTTGTTTGTCGTTGTTAAATGATTATATCCAACAAAGTTTAAAACGTTAAAGTTTAAAACGATAAAGTAAGAAACAGGTAAATAATAATAAAAAAATTGATAAATAATAAATTGATCACAAATTATTTCATATTTGCATCTTAAAATTTTCTTTAAAAATTATTAAAATAATACGAGAATTTTTTATTTTCACAAAAGTTGTGAAAACTATTTATATATAAAATAGGTTGGATTTGTACTTGATTGATTTATTGTAAATTGCGTAATTACGTTCGCGTCAAAAATAAATTATATTAAATTATATTATTTTCAAAATAAGAGAGAGTCATTTAGCTGGTATAATGTATAATAATGTATAATCTATACATTAACTTATGCAATTAACAAAAAGTAATTAATATATAGCTAAGCGTAGAATTTGCATCCTTATGAAAGAAACCGACTGTCGAGATATTACTGACCACTACATAAAATATTACAGAAAACTACTGGAAATATTGCTAGGAATCACACAAATGTATTATTATTAACAACTACACAAAGGTATTACTACCATGTGTAATTTTTTTGCATTACTGCTAAAATGTATTACTGCCTAAAAGTTGCATTTTTCTACACATGCAGATTACGATCAAATATTTTTATTATAATAAAAAATATTTAGGAAACGATTTTCTAATCACGGTACCTACACTTAAGTATTTTTCAAATTTAAATAAAAAGAACTGCTAAAAATAATATAATATAGCATTGCTAGTCAGAGTGCAGTTTTTTTTACAACAGAAGAAGCAATACGTGAAATAAATGAGAAATTTTACTTGAAAGAAATGTCACTAAATATAGAGTTGAGTATAAAAGTAAGTTTAAATATATACTTATAAGTTAGAATGACGTAAAAGTAGAACCAAGAGTAGAACGGTCGCAATAAGAGTATAACCACACAACATACATAGCCGCATAAACATATGCATAAAGAAAATCTAATCACATTTCTATCGTAAGAACATACGTAACATACGATTGGATATTTTCTTTACATATATGTTTGTGTGACTATACATAAAAGTTTGTATGGATGGATATACTCCAACTTATGTTTTCTTTTGTGTTAAGCTTTATACATAAGATTATATCAATGACGAATTGAGTTTTAATGAGCATTAAACTTTTTGAAAGTTGACCTGTTAAACGATTTGACCAAGAGAATGTCAAAATGCAATACTTTACACGTGTAATATCACTTCGATCCGGTAACTGAATCAATAAAATCCTATTGAATCGTTCATATTGCTAATGTTACGAGAAAATTGGATTTGCCCTTGTAGTGAATAATACGATTAATGTCATACGCTTTTTTCTTTAATGAAGCACATACACAATTAAGATATAAACAACATTCATTATTTAGTATACTATATTAATTACATTTAATTGAAGAACAATATATTCCTATAGTAAAACAAAATTATAGGTATTAACATTATTTGTTATTGGTAGAAAAAGTTAATTTTGTGGGCTTTGAACAAGTATTATATTAGAATAATGCATTGCTAATGAAATAATCGATAACGTTTTACCTCACTTTAAAATATACACAAATTAATAAATAGTAATTCTCTTTATTTAAAACGCAGATAAATTATATAGGGTAACTACGATATATACATCACATGTACATCTAATAAAAACTTATTTTATCAAGTATTATTTACTATGTTTAAGGTAAACTATATCAACAAAAATATTGTACTGTCTATTAAGTACTGAAAGAAATATTAGAAATTCGAAATACTTTCCATGTTAAATATTTTTCGTGTTAAAAAAAATCTTTTTGAAACCCTTGCATTTGTGCTGTATAGCTTATAGGCGTAGGATATCCAGCTATTCATTGATGGGATATACGACTTAAAAAAATTTACAAGTAATGCTTAGAAATAAGACATGAGATGACACAATAACTTATAAAATATGTTTACAAAGTTTTATTAAGAAATAAGAATGATAAATATGTATAGAAAAAAATCTCCTTCATTTTTTGGAGATGTGTAAAAAATGTGGAGAGAAACATTTAAAAGAAAAGCCCGGGCAACGTTACTGCATCAGTCGCTTAGAAGATAACGGTTCTACTATGTAGAGCAGATCGTTGCTATTGTATCAGAGTATACTACCCTTGAAAACGATCGATGTCATAAACAATTACGTTCCTGTTGAACAGGATGAGGCGTGTGAGAAACAGTGAGTTTATTTAATTTTTATAAAATTTGCTTATACATATTATACATTATGCATTTTTCTAAAATCTATTTACATTTTTTCTTTTTTTTTTTTCTACAGCGTATCTTCTCAAATATTTTCCAATCATCTTTAAAACCTCGCTACATATTTTGTATCTTGAAGAAGAAATTTTCATTTACATCGACAGCGTACAAATTCCTGAACATTGGAATCGTCGTGGGATCTACTTTCTCATGTGCAAATTGCGATTGGCAACTACTGAGGCGACCGCATGTTCCTACTTTATGCTATGTGGGAGGCGTTCATCGAGAGATGTGCAAATATTGAGCGATTAATACAGTCAACAGTTCCATCATCGTTATCATGACCGAATCAAGATCTGAATGTGGAATTTGTTAAAATATGTAATACGAATAACGCAAAAAATTATCATTATATGATACATGTTTGTACATGAAATCAATAACTAGGTATGTTCTTCTTATTGAGCAATGCGTCGAACATGTATTCTATGAACTGATTATGAGTCAATATACGCACGGTGAGAAATTCAAATATTTTGTCATTTTTAAGACAAAATTGTATTAATAATGAAAGCGATGCTGCAAATAATTTGTACAAAATTTATAAAAAAGATTCTATTACGGAATGTGAACTAATGATTTATGGTTTGGATTAAATTGTGCTGCATTAAATGATAAATAAATATACAAATGATAAATAAGTATATTAAAAAATACATATTTTTATAGAATTTTTTTAATATTTTGTATATGCGAGTTTTAAAGTAACAACTGTAAAAAAAATTCATTTCGCTTCTCAATAAATAAATATAAAATTATTTTGAAATTGCACAACATACGTATAAAGATTTTCATTTGTGCTTTATAAAATTATAGTAGCATCATCCTTATAATTACATTAATTATTCCACTTTCAGAATTTTGTTTATTATCAAAATTCTTATATACATTCGGATGATGATTTTTTAATCTTTTTTTATTGAATAAAAGTGATTCGGTGTAGTTATATCTCCTACATTGTTGTTGGTTTAAAACTTTTAAAAATATACACAATAATTTCAAGAATTATATAAAAATATATTTGATCTCAGAGGTCGTCTGTGGTCCACTAAAGAACTGGCCAAATATAAAGGGAAGGGGCCTTTGCGATAGTCCCTAAAGGAAAGGACCTAAGAAGAAAATTAAAAATTAAATTTTCTTGGAACCTATCACATATGGGTGATTCTGAGAGGAATCCCTGGGGGTATGTTAAGTTAGCACCCCAACTATAGTACTTAGGAGTTCTGATTAGAGTTCCCACTTCCTTTTGACGAGACGAAGAGTTCCCTATAGTTAATAACAAGAGTTCCGCTCAATAAACATTTTTTTTACATTTTTTAAAAATGGGGTGCTAACTTTTTATCGAATTTCGAGGTGGAATAGTTCTGAGCGGCTTAATAGCTTCAATTTGCGATTGCCTAGAGTTCCTGATATGTAAAAAAATTTTCGAATATTAAAAAAAAAATTAAAAATTTTTGAAAAATGAATTTTTAGATACAATAGTTCTGATGATAATTTCTGCTTCTTTTTGACGATACGAAGAGTTCTCTATGATTTTTAATGACATATACGCTTAATAATCATTTTTTAATAATTTTTAAAAAATGGGGTGCTAACTTTTTAACGAAATTCAAGGTTGCATAGTTCTGATCAGCTTAACAGAAGTATTTTGTGAATACCTAGAGTTCTTGATACATAAAAAACATTTTTGAAGAATAATAAAGTTTAAAAAAAATAGTAGAAATCTTTGAAAATTTTTTTGAGAGTACCGAGTAGTTCTGAGTAGCGTTTCTTATAGTACTCGACGAGTTCTATCGAAAACTGTAAGGTGGAAAAGCGATTGGACCAACGGTTTGCAAGATACAGCGACATTTGTCAGAAGATCAACAATTTTTAAAGTGAGTATATCTCGGAAACCGTTGGTCCAATCGCTTTGAGCCCTAATACTTTTCGACAGAACTCGCCGAGAACTGTCCAGAACTCCGATCAGAACTACTCGGTACTCCCAAAAAATTTTGACTTCAAATTTTTTTTCAAGTCCCACGTCGGAAAATTTTTTGAGAGTACCGAGTAGTTCTGAGTAGCGTTTCTTATAGTATTCGACGACTTCTATCGAAAACTGTAAGGTGGAAAAGCGATTGGACAAACGGTTAGCAAGATACAGCGACATTTGTCAGAAGATCAACAATTTTTAAAGTGAGTATATCTCGGAAACCGTTGGTCCAATCGCTTTGAGCCCTGATACTTTTCGATAGAACTCGCCGAAAACTGTCCAGAACTCTGAACAGAACTACTAGGTACTACCAAAAAATTTTCCGACGTGAGACTTGAAAAAAATTTCAAGTCAAAATTTTTTGGGAGTACCAAGTAGTTCTGATCGGAGTTCTGAACAGTTCTCGACGAGTTCTATCGAAAACTGTAAGGTGAAAAAGCGATTGGACCAACGGTTTGCAAGATACAGCAACATTTGTCAGAAGATCAACAATTTTTAGAGTATAT
>NW_017277557.1:500603-507164 GCF_001594065.2 Cyphomyrmex costatus | reverse complement strand
TAGTTCTGTTCGGAGTTCTGGACAGTTCTCGGCGAGTTCTGTCGAAAAGTATCAGGTCTCAAAGCGATAGGACCAACGGTTTCCGAGATATACTCTAAAAATTGTTGATCTTCTGACAAATGTTGCTGTTATCTTGCTAACCGTTGGTCCAATCGCTTTTCCACCTTACAGTTTTCGATAGAACTCGTCGAGTACTATAAGAAACGCTACTCAGAACTACTCGGTACTTTCAAAAAAATTTTCAAAGATTTCTACTATTTTTTTCTTGTTATTAACTATAGGGAACTCTTCGTCTCGTCAAAAGGAAGTGAGAACTCTAATCAGAACTCCTGTGGTACTATAGTTGGGGTGCTAACTTAACATACCCAATCCCTGGTTAATTTTGTCAATACTATTTAATTTCAATTGTTGAGGATGTGCCATATTATATTTGACCATCTTTTAAAATAAATTGCTATTTATTATTATTTAAGTAAAATAAATAAACGAAAAGGTAAGTATATAAATAAATTTAAAAATGAATACACAAAGAAATGTATAAATGAACAAATAAATTGCTATAATAACGTAGTCATTGAACGCCATATGTCTGAAAACTATTCTAGAGATGTGACATATAATTGTGAAGCATCTAATGTATTTGGTTATAGCTCATTGAACATTGCGGATCACGGAAACTATTCAAGGCAACTGTTTCAATGACCACTACATACAGCCTGGGCAGAAATTAATGGAATTCTTGGCAGAATGTAACATGATACATAGACATTCAGCGTGTTACATATTGGTGACGCTTGTGAGGTGGAGAAGCATTCCTCTAAATTGCAAACTTTGATTACACTCGTGATGAAGAAATCATGTCACATATTTTACGTTTAGTCAAATTCTTACATAGAATACCATGTTTTTTTAAAACGGATATAATGAGTAGGGTAACTTTTCGATATTTACGCCGCAATATATATATATATATATATATATATATATATATATATTTATATATTTATACCGCAGAAGTTAAAAGAAAAAGGAGTAGGAGTAATTTCACGCAACCGCGCGCTCTGTAGCATGTATCTCTTTACATTGTAGTAGTATTGTGTTATGATTTCAATTTTTTGCTGGTAATATTAATAAGTTACATTAATTACGTTAAATTAATTGAATCGATTTGTAAGTAGTGCGATCATACGCGCGCATCCGATATTTTTTGCATTGTATGATCGCATTAATAAATGTTCGTAAAAAATAAAACAGACTGTTTCAAAATTATTGTACCAAAAAAATGTGTAATAATTTAATAAAATACATTGTCTTAAAAATGTACAAAAATTAAAATGGCATTATTTAGATATATTACAAAATTCATTCCGGTTTAAGGGGATGCTGGAATCGCCTGTATTACTAGCATTTTTGGCGTTTTTGTTCCTGTCTAATTTCTTCGTAATAGTTTTGCAGAATAAAAATTTCTTCTCCACGATTTAAATATTGAGGCTATAATACCTGCCCCTAGGATAAAGATGTAATTTCATATTTTTTCCAGCTTTGAACACAATACAGACCAGGTGCAGATACATTAGCATGAATATTTAAATCGTGGAAAAGGAATTTTTATTCTGCGAAACTATTATGAAGAAATTAGACAGGAACGAAAACGTCAAAAACGCTAATTTTGTCGATAATACAGGCAAGTCAGTGTCACCTTAATCGAGACATTTAGCTTCTAAAATCTGGAACACACGCAAAGATTGTTTATACTCGAGCAAAACGTATTTGTCCATTAAATTGTTACATTTATTTTCTACAAATATGGCTGTTTTAATAAAAATCTTCTTCATACGAATACTTTTTGCACTCATTGTATGTTATACTCACATAAAACGATTACTATAGGGATTGCAAAAAATTTAATGATTATTTGGAAATACATAAGTGTAAAGGATAGTAAAAGAATTGAAAATATAAATGCTTAAACTGCTCAGCTCTTATATTGTTTATTCAGCTTGATGTCATTTGTATCCTACCTTTTTAGGATACATGGCATTTTTAGCGGACGGAATTTATGCCCAAAGCATACAAAAAATGCACAGATTGGATTCAATGCACTAAATGTAATAAATGTATTACATGAAATATATATGTATTATACTTTAGTAGATATACTAGGTCGGTTCTAACTCACTACGTATTAGTATGTATACATATATGCAGTATATATATATATATGTATATGTATGTGTGAGAAGTTAGGGAGGAGGAAGTACATTAGAGACGCTGGATCTGAAAGAGGGGAAGCGCGTCACCGGGGTCAGTGGTAGATGAGAAGTGGGGTTTTGTTTCTATCTCACCCGTTTTGTGGTCCTATACATATTCTCGCTCTCGCTTTCTCCCGTTGTATTCTTTCCCACATTTTCTTTTCTTCTGGCATGCGATTTAAATAATAATGGATACCTATGATATCTAATTTATGAATTTTTAAATAATTATTTTTAATAATATAATATCTAGAAACTAATTATAATAGTAATTATAATAGTATTTTTAGTAATACAAAATGGCCGAGTATGCTTTCTTATCGACTAATTCGATACTACGAAGACATGAAGAAAGAATGATGAAGAGACTAGGGGCAAAATAATTTAGAAAAAAGGAATATATGTATATTTGACCTAATATGTGCTTACTACTAATTTGATTACTTACTTCAGAAAAAAAACAACTATGAACAGTAAGGAAAAAGCAAGATTTGAAAAAAAATGTAAAAGATTAATATAATGAAAGATAATAATAATTGAAAGATAATATAATTGAAAGATTAATAATCATAAATAATTAATATCTTGTAAATCATCAGTTTTAACATGATTTATACTATTCTGCATTAATGGGAGGAATATAATATTATATTACTACATTTTATTAAAACTTTTATGTCATCTAGAATGGCTTTTGCCTCTTATTGGTACATGGCCGAGATTGCCGAAAGAGCATTTTTGATTGCTTGAAATAAGCGACTAGAGAAGAACGAAGGTTCGCCCGTGGAAGGCGAGCGCACAAACATGTGCTTGTGTGATACAGCATCTCGCTACATTAAAAGGCTGAACTAATAGGTGTTAAAAGTGAAGATTTTGATGACGAAATTTTGTGTTACGTGTCATTTCGTTATTATGTGAAAATATGACTTGTACTTATAAACGATTATAAGATGTTTAACAGTGATTCGATAGATGATCGACAATGGTTTATAGATGTTCAGTAATTGTCATAGATGTTTAATTGTGATTCATCAATATCATCAAAATGTGTGTTGGTGAATATATATATATAATAGTAAAGCATTTGCAGTTGATGATTTATTATAACAGATAAAATGTATAAATTTTTCTCGATAAGACGCACATGTATGACATCTAAAGGTAAAGATCATGTTAAGTATAATTTTGCATAAGTTTAATATAAAATTTTCTTTTAAGAAAAGTCGATAAGTTATGACATAATACTATTGCAATTCTGTCTATCATTGCGTTTCAAGATTGAATAGTGACTTTATCGTACAGTTTACAGAAGTGCCTATGTATTTGTATAAATTTACATCAAAATATTGAAGCACTAGCAATAGATCAACTTTCAACGAATATAGGATTTTTCTTGCTTAATTGATGGAGTGTGTGTGTTCAGTTTATCTAATTAAAGAAAATTTTAATACGACTTAACATATACATGTATACAAGGTGTCTGGAAGCTACGGCATTTCCCATCATAAACAGATAGAGCGGACTGAACTAACAATAAGTCAAAAAGTCATTTATCATTTTGCATTTGCATTAATAGTTAATGAGATATTAACGCATTTGCCCGGCCTACCACTGCCAAGTGAACACGCGTCTTCATTCAACGCGCATGTTTGCTGGTAGCGGAGAGCGGGGATGGCTTAGCAAGCGCACTGTTCGTGTCACGGCGTTTAGACTTTAGAGGCTTGCGGCGGTGTGCGCGACGCAGGAAGCTTACTATGCAGTTTCCACTCCTCGCACGCCAACGATCGATGAACGTGCACATGGCGGACACCAGCTTATTTGGTTATCTTTAGATATTAAAGTTTCATTTAATATTGCAACTATTACATAATGGCATAGAAAAAAATTGTGTACATTGTTTGTGGATTGCGGAGAGCGAACGAAGGCGTGTTCACTTGATAGTAGTAGGCTGGGCGAACGCATTTATTCGGTTACTTTTAAAAATTAATTCTCGTTAACTATTATTGCAACTGCAAGATAGTTCAAGACTTTTCGACTCAGTTCTGTTCGTTCTACCTGTTTATGATGGATGATGCCGTAGTTTCCAGACATCGTACATATACATGTATACATACAATATACTCGTATATATTATTTCTTGTTGAAGTTATTTATAAGCATTCTATAAATCAGGAACAATTTATTATATTGATACTTATTATTGGTTAGAAAGAAAGTCTTTTTACAAGTTGGAGCACAAAAAATTGAAACATATTTTTTAAATTATTTACAAACCTTTTCTTAAATATACCGTTTTGATCGATGATCTTTTTCCATTTCTTGGATACAGTTATTATTCCATCGGTGTAGAACTTCTGTGATTTCTCGGTAAAAAAACCGAGATAAATGATTATTGCAGGTTCCTTCTGAGGTCAAGTTTATTCCATTAAGGGAGTTTTGCATAAAATTATTTTAGCCTCTTTTAGTTAGTTATCATTACAGTCATAACAAATTGTAACATTGTTACCACATTATAAAAAGTAACTCTTCCATTCCCTGGAAAATGAGACATTCTCTGTCATTACATATTTACATGTCCCATTACATGGAATTTCTTAACAAATTTTGAAAAGTCTTGCGTTTCTCGACTGAGTTCTTATCACCATGGATTGCAATAGGAAAATGAAATGATTCCGTACAGCATGGCGAAACGCCTGATTACAATCGGTGCGCAAGAGAATAATGGTAGTATCTAAGGCTCTCGTATACACTAAAGGATATAAAAAACGCCAAATATACTTTTTAATAGTGACTTGACTATTAAATATTAGATATTGGTTACGAAAATATTGAATAATTTGGATGTTACTAATACTATGCGATGTAGCATGTATTAAGAATTTTGCGCTACAGAATGTATTTAAAATATACAACTGGTGATCGCAATGCCAAAAAAATTCTATTAATTTAAAAAAAAAAAAAGGAAAAAGATTTTAAAAAATATGTTTTAATTTCTTTTCCCTTTCCCTGTAATTAAGAATTGATTAATAATGATAAATGTTCAAAAGTACGATAGCTATTCAATAATGTTCATAAATGGTGCATTTTCTTCGTTACAAGTAAATAGTAATGTTAAAGAAAAATAACATATACTTCATTTGGTTACACTTTTTGGGGGAGATAAAAAAGAATAGACTTTTAATGGCTATACAATAAGATTTTCATACAAACGTGAAAGCTAAAAAAGAAAAGAAAAACCTTTTACAGTAAAAAGCTTCTTACGAGTTTTACTCTAACATAGGTTTTTTTATAGTATGACATACAATATATGTATATTGCATTATTCAATAGAGACGGAGGCTATCTGATATTAGTTTTTATAATTTATCATCTTTCTATATAAAAACAATAGCAAAACGTACATCTCTACTCTATATCCTTACTTTACATACTTTAAATCCTGGATAGCTGTGATTTCTCTTTGTGCTACTAGTATACTCAAAGATTTTCAAATGAAAAGATGCATGTGACGTACAATAAAGATTTCATAAAATCGGGTTCAATCTTTTTGTAGAAGAGATCATGAATAACATTGATGAGTTTTTAGATGCTGGTTAAATGATTCGCATGTGTGAGGATTTATTATCCTTGAGGACAGCCGCATTATATGATAGTATAACTTTTAAAGCGGCAATGGACATCACTAAATGTACTCCACCATTATTTAATGTAAATTTTAGCATTATCAATAAAATTCAGTTATTGTATGTATTGTAAGTATTAATTTTGAATATCGAATATAGCTAAGACTCAGACGTTCACGCAAAGTACTGAGATCGCTTAATTTGCACGTGTTGTATTATTAATCACGCGAGATTTTTATTTTTAGAAAATTAACTTATAATAAAATTAATATAATACATTATAAGAAATTGTTGTATATGATTTCGCTCTATACACAAAAAAATATATGTATAATTGTATTCCTTTTCAGTTTACTTTCCGTAGTCTCGTTGCTATTCCTTCTTCATTCCTCTGCGGTATTTCTCATTAATGAAGCGCGCGTATAGTATATTATTTAATAATATTGTTGAAATTAGTTGCTAAATAAAAATCATTGTTAAGTCACATCATAAAAAGAGAACGTAAAATAAATATCATATTTATTTAATAAAATCATGCGCGAGAAAGAAAGAGAACGTGGGAAAGAATGCAAACCGGAAGAAGAGAGAGCGCGTGAATAAGATAATAAGTACATGATCACAATGAAAGGAAGAGAAAGCATGAATGAGAGGGTAAGTATAGAACCGTAATGGAGAGAGGGTGGGAG